>NC_090745.1:87374247-87386747 GCF_036898095.1 Palaemon carinicauda
CTAATTGTACGTTAATTTGATTTAATGGACTTTATTTGTTTGTATTATCAATTATATGATGATTCAACGAACATGTCTATGCGTATATGCACTGTATTTACTGACCGAAATCATTACAGTAGCACCTATTTACAGTTCATTGACATGGAACGCTGTGAGAAATTCTGAATGGAGAGAGAGAGAGAGAGAGAGAGAGAGAGAGAGAGAGAGAGAGAGAGAGAGAGAGAATGTGGTGGCAGCAATGGCAGGTGTCGTCGTTGCATGGGTGGATGGGCAGGTTAGGTCGTGGCGGCAATGTCAAAAGATTCGTGAATTCATTAGACGTTATCGCCAATAACACAGATTAATCCCACGTCCGTCACTTTGATTGAAAGGGTGACAAAAACTCTCGTCTGTGTGCCACACCTTGCAGATGATTCGCCGCAATTTCATTATTATTATTATCAATAAAAATAAACAGTAACACATTCAAGCATGTTTATTATTATTAGTTAAACTACAATTCAGTTTTGAAAAGCACAATGCTGCAACGGAGAAAGCATAGTAGTAAGGAGAAAAACTGAAGGAAAGAATAAGTCAATGATAAATGAATAGATGAAACATTTTTACTATGAAGAAATTAACTTAAGAAAGGACCAAGATGTAAAATCCGAACCCAGAACCCAATAAGGCTATCTACTGTCCCGGATCCGGAACCCAGGCACCCTCATTTTCAGATTCCCCCCCCCCCTCCTCCCCCCCAAGCAGTGAATGGCGAAACTGGATTTTGCTATAACAAATGAATGTGTGCTGGCTTTTTAGGCGTGCTTCTTAAATAGATGCCAGTCGTGAGAGTAGGTGTCTTCGGTGTGTGCTATGGCAAGTAATTTTACACGTTACCCGTAGACTGATTATCGATATTACACAATCTGAACAAGTATTTGGCTATACATTGTATATTTTAATGCTGGATTGTTATTAAGTAACAACAGCTACTGCAACAATGTCATGGGGTTGATTGTTCCAAAGACGAATAAACATACACATTTCATAATTTAAGTGTTTATTTGCAATCCCTAGAATTAAAAATGTGACAATGAAAGTTAATATTACCTAAATAACTAGATATGAGTTTATTAATACTGTTTAAATTTCAATAAAAAAAAAATCAAACTGAATAGATAATAATCAAAAACTTCATCAGAATGCTATTGACAATAGAAAATATATGAATGACAAATTTCTAAAGGTCAGACTTCGGTCATTTAATCAATCACAGATTTCTTGTTAATCCTAATTCATAAGCTGGGTCTTCACGAAATTGGGGTGGAGTAAACTTCCAAGGTCACAGGTGTTTACGAAATATATTATCCAAGTCTAGATAACACTGTTATCCTGGTTCATAAGAATTCATGGTAATCCAGTACATTCAAGGTTTTGAAGATCGACGAGATTCAGATATATCTCCTCGGAGGTTACATAGTTAACGAGGTGAGGGTAGTAATGCAGAAGACGCCTGTCCTCCACGAAGGACCAGTTCAAACCACCCCGTTGGAAAATGCCTGTGACTTGAAGTCGCTTCTCTAGTCTCCCAAGGATAATCAAATCAAACTCAACCATTCCTGGCAAAATTAAGGAAAACCAGAAACAAAATGCACAAACTAACGAACACAAAATTAAATTATGAACACAATCTCAAATCTTAATGAAATCATTTTTATAACAAAGTAATGCGCATACTTAGAGTGGAATGGCGCAAACACCATGTAATTTCTCCATGTATTATGCTTCATATTTTTATTATTAATAATATTAAGACCTACAACAACAATAACGTAGATACTCTCACTTGGAGGCAATTCATTTGTTGAAAGATATGCCGTTAGAGATGGTCTGTTTCTAATGATCATCCAATTGCTGTATGAGCCACTGTTGTGTTTTTCAATAGTCTTTGTTCTGTATTTCCTTTTGCATAATACGCCTTCGCACTTGTTCATAACACCACCGGTATTCCTTATAAACGCAAATATTTTGTGTCCTCGGGGATTAGTACTACTACTACTACTACTACTACTACTACTAGCTAAGCTACACCCCTAATTGGAGAAACAGGGTGCTATAAGCCCAAGGTCTCCGACAGGAAAATAGCCCAGTGAGAAGAGGAATTAAGGAATGAGATAGAATAGCGTGCATCAGAGCTGTCTATACACGGCTGTGGCGTGCTAGAGTGTGACCTCAAGCAAGAGAGCTTTTAGCCTAAAACAGTAGAAGACCATGGTACAGAGGTTATGGTATTACCCAAGACTAAAGAACAGTGGTTTGATTTTGGAGTATCCGTCGCTTAAAAGAGCTGCTTACCATAGCCAAAGTGTCTCTTCTTCCTTTACCTAGTGGAAAGCCGCCACTGAACATTTACAGTTCATTAGTAACTGTTAACCCCTGAGTGAAGAAGAATTTTTTGGTTATCTTAGTGTTGTCAGGTGTGCGAGGAAAGAAGAGAATGTGTAAGGGTTATTATTATTATTATTATTATTATTATTATTATTATTATTATTATTATTATTATTATCATCATCTAAGCTACAACTCTAGTTTGAAAAGCAGGATGCTTTATGGCCTAAGGCTCTAACTGGGAAAATAGCCCAGTGGGGAAAAGAAATAACGACGTAGATAGAATAGTAGCCTGAGTGTACCCTCAAGCAAAAGAACTATACCTCAAGACAGTGAATGTATCATCATCATCATTATCTCCTATGCCTATTGACGCAAAGGGCCTCGGTTAGATTTCGCCAACCGTCTCTATCTTGAGCTTTTAAATCAATACTTCTCCATTCATCATATCCTACCTCTAGTGTATGTATAGGCAAAGGAAGAGATGAGCCGAAATCAGAGAGGGTTCCAATGTAGTACCATCTGGCCAGTCAAAAGACCCGATAACTCTCTCGCGGTAGTATCGTTCGGTAGTGCCACACTTGTTTTGATGTAGAAACAATGATTGGCTGAGATTCTTTTTAAAATAGCAGCTGATATTATCCTCGGAAGATCATTAGGTAATTTTTCTTTGTAAAGACAAGAAATGCCTGAAAAATCCTTATCACGATTCACTTTTTATCGTGCTTGCCGTAAAGAGACTATTTACTCTCTGTTCATTGGTCACACGTGTTTCAATTTCTGTCTATATTTTCCTTTTTTTGAATTTACTTTCGGTTTACATTCAGGTGTACAACATCATTACGCTCTGTGTGCATTACTCTATTTCTCATATACATTAAATGTTACATTAGTTGCCAAAGCAAAATTAACATTAGATATGTCCGTCAATGCTTGATCCTGGACAAGACTCAGATCCGGGCAGTTTTGAATCCTTGATAAAAAAAAAAAAACCGAACAGTTTTGAAACCCGAGTTTGACTCAATCCAGGTTAAAGTATCAAAATTTGAACTTGTAATGCAAGATGGGCTAATTTCATCTTTTAGTATAAGTTTCAGATCTGAATTTTAATGCTATAAAGAGATAGATTTCAGTATCCCTTTCGCAATTTGGGTTTGAGGTTTTCTTTCATGATGTGACAATGTAACGTCATTGTCATCTACTCCAGTACCAGACTAAAAAAAAAAATGTTTACCCTTTGGGAACCTGGGAAAACGTTCGTATGATAAACAATTATCTTTCACATCATTTATCTGACATTATTTACAATATTCATATTTTCTTTATCTTTATTTTTATCGCTGTTCCTTGATTAGAGGCCACAGTTTCACATCTGGTCCTTTATAATTTTCAACATCTACCTGCGCCTATCTTGAAAGTCCCTTCTGATATGACTTATCCACTAAAACTTTCGATAAAATGATAAAGAATAATAATTGAATGTTGCTGGGAAATTTTTTATTTTTTTTTTATTTTTTTTTATTGATTTTTTTTTTTTTTTTTTTTTTTTGATATTGGTTACGGAGTAAGGTAGCTGCACGGAGGTTATTTAAAAGTTCATCTTACCCACATCTTGCAAAGCCTTAAAATGACTTGCCGTTTCTTTCTCTTGCAATTGCTACATTGCGTTTTGTGTCAGTGTAAATATTTTCTTGTATTTGTATTATTAAAGCTGGCAAAAATTCCAATGGGAAGTCGGTTTCTCCCCTGAGTAATTGTTATTATAAAGACAAATTTTATGGTGACATCGTTGTCATACGTTTCCTTTTGCAATGCTCCAAAGGACATTATTTGAAATTTCGCTGGTAACAGTCAAGTATGTACTTTCTCTCAATAGCACTGGCATTTGCACAATTCCTATCGTGCATAGAAAAATAGAGAGAGAGAGAGAGAGCGATGAATTTCAAGTTCTTCATCCTCTTAATGAGAGAATGCCTTCATGAAGTCATTGAGCTTCAGCGTGGCATATTATTCCCGTGCTGAAACTTAGTGACGGGCAAGAGGGCTTTCGAACTTGGGGAAATTGCTCCCCCAGTTCGAATCTAAATTTTTATCTTTCATCTTTTTCTTTCTCTCAATATTACTTCGGCCTTTTCCTAATTTTATAAGCTTTCTTTCGTGTTGCTTTCCCAACTCTATGAGAAAAATTTCCCTTATATATATATGTATATATTATGTACAAATATATATTTATTTTTTTTCTTTTGGTTTGCAGGTTTTTACATCCATTATAGCCGCTGGCGTGGATGTTTATACATCTGTTATTGCTGCCTGCTCTGATGAATTGGAGGAGGTGTCACGGTTGGGAGGTATTTGCATTCAAAGCTATATGTAAGAGTATTGGATGATCTCAGCCATCCCGAAGATGGTTTGGATCTTTTTTGGTGGAACTATTCTCAAGTTTTGGGTCTTCGGAATCCAGGGGGATCCAATGCTTGGGGTAGGACTCTTGGCTTTTGGCCGGAAGCCCATCATTATAGATATGGGGAGGATGATTCCATATTTTCTTGGCCTCGGTCCTAACAGGCGGGTTTAGCTTATACCTGTGCCTCTATATCTGTTTTGATGCTATCCTTCGGGTAGGGTATGGAGTGGACCATCTGGGAAGTATACTCTCATTGTGCCGATAGTGGAGAATGCAAATTTCTTATCTGACGTATGATGCCTCGATATTCTCGAGCAGGTAAACCTCACTTGATTAACCCCTTTCTCGACCCCTGCTTTATGGATTTCACGAATAACGAACCCCCATCCCCTGGATACGCTGACTCTTCCCCGGCATTGTTGACGACCTCTGCTAGTTTAATTAAGGAAAATTCTGCTGACGACCTTCGAACCAAAAAGGACCACTCTACTGATGTTAAAAAATCTAGCAATTTTGGGTAACACAAGGAAACTGCGAATCCTTCATGTTTCCCAAATTCCATTAGAGACAAATTATGATATGTATTGAGCATTTGAATGCTATGGACTGATAAAGGAAATAAGAATGAGACTCGGAGATGAAAAATGGGACTCTTGTATATCTTTTGATGGTCATGATGAAGCATTTAATGCTATTTGTAATATTAGTAGTATTAAAATTAACAAATTGAACATCATAGGAGCTATTTGTGATGAGGTCCCAAAGGAATTGAATGTGTACAAACCTGCTGATTGGTTTGAAAAAGACTCAAATGTACCCATGCCTTCACAGAGAAAGCCCATACCACCAGTGTGGCTTGTAGCTGAACCTAAAGGGATAATAGGGAATTATTTAAAAATATGTAAGTTGATTCAGAAAAAAAGTTGAAACCATTGCACTAGGAGATATATCTCGTTTTGGGAAAAATAGTTATCTATGCCAAATCCTCGACACAGTCTGCAATACTATATAACTTACAGACAGGCAGTGATGAAATTACATTAGAAATGAAACCTCATCTAAATTTTAGTTATGGAAGGGGAGTGGTCTTTAATAAAGACCTGTACGAATTTACTGAGGAGGAGATACTTTCCATGTATCCACTAAATGTATGGAAAGTGCATAAGGTTCCTGGAACATCAATGATTATACTTACTTTCCAGGATGCTGATGTACCTTTCCATATTGTTATTTAAAATGAAAGGATTAAAGTTCGGCCTTTCAAACTAAAGCCCCTGCAATGCTTTAATTGTTTTAAATTTGGACACCCATCCAAAGTTTGCAAAAATGAAAAAATGTGTGGTATTTGCTCCAAAACTCATCATGGAGAATGTACACCTGAGGCCAGGTGTTTAAACTGCAATTTGAATCATAAATCAACTGATAGGAGATGCAAACTGTATAAGTTGGAGGAAGATGCCGTAAACAAATCAAGTTTAGAACACATAAGTGTGGGACATGCAAAAAGACTGTTGAATAAATCAACTAGCTATGCAAAGGCCTTGAAATCAAAGGGAAACTTACCACAGGAGACATCAAACCCACCTAGTACTGCCAGTAATTTTAAGAAAAGAAATACAACTTCTGATAATAAAGTACTGCATCACAAGGTAATCATATTGCCTTCTGAGGCTCTGCCACAGTGTATTAAAACTTGGTCATTGCCCATTTCTGTACATCCTTCGTCCCCCATTACCCCATTACCAACAATAGTACTAACCTCTCTCAGGCCATGTCCTTGCCTAATTTGATGGAGATTCCACCTGACACCAAGTTACCAGTTGCGCTTGTATTGGGGAAGGTGCAAAAACCTGGTAGCTCACCACCTATTAATCGGAAAAGAGAGAAACCTCCATCTCTCGCCGCCTTCCATAAGAAATATCAAAATTACGGAATCAAATAAATATGATGCTTTGTCTGTTGATGTTTCTGATCAACTGGAAGTCAAATTAAATAAATTGGAAATTCAAGTGGATGTCCACCATCATCTTCAACAATCAGATCAAAAAGACAAAACGAAAATCATGAATGCAAAACCCTATCTATCAGGACCCTCTTTAATAAAACCACCTGGAAATAGTGCTAGATCAAAAACTGCTAATGGGAAGACTCCATCCAAGGGACCTACCAAATTATAAACCATAGTTTTTTTTTATCCATTTTACAATGGAATTGTCAGGGTTTAAGGGCCAAATATGAAGAACTTAAGCTCCTTATTCATGAGCATTCCCCCATAATTATTTGTCTACAGGAGAGCAAACTTGATCATAATACTCCTTGTCCTCGCGAATATATTAGTTATAGAACACCATATTATCACCAAGTGGGGAGCCATGGCAGAAGTCTCATATACGTTCGTCGAGATGTTCCCCAAGTATCTGTCTATTCATACACCTCTTCAGGCAGTGGTTGTACAGATTGATATAGGGAGAAAATATACTTGCCTCCAAATGATAAAATTTTGTATGATAACTTGTAGAGGGGATTCAGCAACACCCTCAACCTTTTCTTTTACTTGGAGATTTTAATGGTAGACATCCTCTGTGGGGTGATGTTTTAGCAAACAAGAGGGGAAATATCATATCATCAATTGTGGAAAATGAAGATGTGGGACTCCTTAATACAGGAGAGCCCACACACTTTCATGTCCAAATAGGTACCTTGTCATGTATTGACCTATCAATCGTAAGCACTAATTGCCTTCTCGATTTCGATTGGAGGACATTAGATGATTGGCATACTAGTGATCATGCACCAATCATTATAAACACCAACAATGGTCCACCTTTACAGAGATCACCACGATGGAATCTTGATAAGGTGGACTGGGATAAATTTAGTGAGCTAAGCGAAATTGAGGGGGATGCAGGAGAGGTTGAAAATATTAATGATGCCATAGACTTACTGAATGGAACTCTCCATACAGCAAGAGTCAATTCAGTTCCCAAAACAACAGGGTTATTCAGGCGACAACCAGTCCCCTGGTGGTCTTCAGAACTAACTTCCCTGCACAAAGCCATAAGAAGATCTCTAACACGATTGCGTAGACGGCGAACCGATGAGAATTTAATTATATACAAGAAATGTAGAGCACAGTTCTGTCGTGCCATGAAAGAAGCAAGGTGCCAGTCATAGATGTCTTTTGTTTCCTCCATTAACAATAGATTTCCACCATCTTCTATGTGGAGGAAAATAAAAAAAGATATCTGGCAAATTCATCCCAACCCACCACCAGTGTTGAAGGTGAATGGGCAATATGTAACTGAAGCAAATGATGTTAGCAATGCTCAGGCTAATCATTTTGCAAATGTATCCAGCAAGTGTGAAGGAGCTCCTGGTCTCCAGTATAGGAGCATTGAAGAAAAGAAAATTTTTAGTTTTGCAACAGGAAGGGAAGAGTAGTATAATTCTCCATTCACTGAAAGAGAATTTGATTCCGCACTTGATCATTGCAACGATACAGCCCCTGGCCCGATGGAATTCCACATGCAATGATTAAACATTTACATTTTAATACAAAGTTATTTATTTTAAGCAATGTTAATAGAATATGGCATGATCATATTTACCCAAGTGTTTGGGAACTAGCCTTTATTTTAGCCTTTTTAAAACCCGGTAAGGACAAGTTTTTAGCAGCAAACTATCGTCCTTCATTGACATCTTGTTTATGTAAAATAAAGAAGATGGTCAATGCAAGGCTGATGTGGTACTTTAAAAAGAAGGGTATTTTATCACCCATTCAATGTGGATTCAGAAAAATGCACTCAACGACTGATGTGTTGATACGACTTGAGTCTTCTATTTGTAAAGCCTTTGCTTCCAAACAGCACCATGTGACGGTTTTTTTTTTACCTTGAAAAGGCATATGATACTACATGGAGATATGGTATACTTAAAACCCTTCATGAAATGGGATTGAGAGGAGAGCTACCACTGTTTATCCAATCATTTCTTTCACATAGAGTTTTTCATGTGAGAGTGAGCGAAACTCTATCAGAGAGTAAATGTCAGGAAGAGGGAGTTCCTTAGGATAGTGTGCTGAGTGTAACCCTGTTTGTACTAGCAATTAATGGGATATCCTCAGTCATTCCCGGGACACTCTCTCAACACTATTTGTGGATGATCTCTCCATATGATTTGCTGTAGCTAGAATGGCAATGGTTGAGAGGAAACTACAACTTGCAATGGACAAAATTATTCAATGGGCTGATATCAATGGGTTTAAGTTTTCAACAAGCAAAACTACTATTGTACATTTCTGTCGTATCAGGGGAGTACATCCAGACCTGGATATATACATGAAAGGTCAACGGATCCCATGTGTAAGTGAAGCTAAATTTTTAGGATTAATTTTCGATTGTAGGTTGACATGGGTTTCACATCTAAAGGCGTTAAAAGCTAAATGTCTTGAGGCTCTGAATCTTTTAAAAGTATTGTCCCATACATAATGGGGGCAGACCGTAAAACTATTTTAAAATTATACAAGGCCTTAATTTTTTCCAAAATTAGTTATGGCTGTGAAATATACTCCTGAGCCACCCCAAGCCGATTAAAGATATTAGATTCAATACATCATGCTGGTATAAGATTGTCCACAGGAGCGTTTAGAACCCCACCTGTCCCAAGTCTCCTTGTTGATGCTGAAGAGTTACCTCTAGACCATTACCGCATGTCTTCCGTTATTCGGTATTGGTTTAGGTTACAAGAACTCCCTAACTCCTTAGCTTTTCAGACTGCAAGCCCTGTAAGAACTCAACATACTTTGAGTTGCACCCAAAGTCTCCTCAACCTTATGGCTTTCAAGTAAAACAATTATTAATGTCTTGATAAAATTAGAGGTAAGGTACTTCCATTTAAGATAACATCAACCCTTCCGTGGAAATCACCTGAGATATCTTTCTGTAAATATTTTATTGGTGTTAAAAAAACATGATTGAAATAAAAGCTAGGTCTCTTTTTATAAAACATGTTCAAGAACATAGGGAATCAACTTATATATATACCGATGGCTCCAAATCCGATGGTGGCGTTGGATTTGGAGTATATAGTAATTCTTTAAACTGTAGAGGGGCACTTCCTCCAATATCTTCCATATTTACTGCTGAAATATATGGCATACTAACCGCTATTGAGAAAATAGCGTTGAAAGATGAGGGCAATTTTACCATTATAGTGATTCAAGAAGTGTCCTTCAAGCTTTAGAAGGTTTTAATTCTAGTAACCCTTTAGTTTTAAAGATTTTAGAGTGGCTTTTAATTTTTGGCCTAAAAGGTATAACAGTTCGATTTTGCTGGGATCCAGCACACGTATATAGGTGTGTCTGGAAATGAAGAGGCAGATTCACTGGCAATTAGTGCTGCAGCAGAGTTGCTACCAAGAAGGTCTCCCATTCTTTGTGATGAATTTTTTTTTTTTTACCAGCAATTGGGAATTCTATTTATAACAATTGGCAACAGCATTGGGATAGTTTAAGCGAAAATAAGATGAGAGAAATCGCGATTGGTATAGCCCCTTGGAGGTATAATGGGATGCCCTGAAAATGGGAGACTACTCTTAGTCGTCTCCACATTGGTCACACCCGGATGACACACGAGTTTCTGCTGGCTGGCCAACAGCAACCATATTGCGACGACTGTTGGATACCCTTGACAGTGAGACATTTGTTGACTGAATGCCCCACTTATAGCACTGAAAGAAATAGATATCTGTTTGAGGCTTAAGGTGAAGATGGCAGGTTCATCTTTGCCAAGATCCTTGGACATAATGTGTCGTACAATGCCAGTGGCATTTTTAAATCTATATCAGAAGCAGGTCTTCTTAATGTTATTTAACTTTCATATATTAACTTCTAGTGGAATTTTTAGATTTATATGAGAAGCATGTCTTCTTAATGCTATTTAACTTTTATAACATGTTTACTTCTCTGGTTTTAATTGAATATTCTTTTAATCTTTATTTATAATAAACGATATAGGCGTCAATGACCTTCGATGTCAGAATGCCAGAGAACTTCAAATTATTAAATTAAGTTCTTCATCTGCAACTACTTCTCGTGTTGGAGAGACTTGTTCACCTAAAAGGCATCGAGTTTCAAATGGGAACATTTTTGTTTTACTTTATTGTTGGATGATATTTCTTGCGTACTTGTGTTGCTTATTAGTATTATTTTTGCAGAGGCTTTATTGTTTGGTGCTTTCATCGATATTAGTTTTGCAGAGGCTTTATTGTTTGGTGCTTTCATCGATATTAGTTTTGCAGAAGCTTTATTGTTTGGTGTGTCTATCAGTATTAGTTTTGCAGAGGCTTTATTGTTTGGTGTTTCTATCAGTATTAGTTTTGCAGAGGCTTTATTGTCTGGTGTGTCTATCAGTATTAGTTTTGCAGGGGCATTATTTTTATGGGTTTTCATCGGTTGTATTTTTGCAGAGGCTTTATTGTTTAGTGATTTTCCAGTATAATTTTGCCGAGGGTTTATTGTTTGGTATTTTATCAGAATTAATTTTGCCGAGCTTTTATTGTTTGGCATTTTTATCAATATTAGTTTTGCAGAGGTTTTACTTTGTTGTTTTTACCTTTTTTTTCAATGTTAGATTTTCAGTAGTAGCGAGTGTCTGTGAGTACAATGATGATGATATTAAAATTGTAAGCTAATGAACATTTAATTCCGAGTAAGCTTTCTTAATGCCTTTTTAGTTACGCAGTATTTCTATTGTCCTTTCTTGCGTAATCATGCAAATGTAGCGTATAATTTGCAATATACTATAAAAGTAGAATGAAAGTTCTAATAATGAAATAAGGAACAATTCACTTAGTGACTTTTTCACTATTAACAGTATCATGAAAGATAAACATTTTAATGGGTTAAAGGGCACTCATTAGCGGCAGCGAGAAGTGACAAGATAATGTTCTTGAGACAAACCATATATACAGATGATCAATTCTCTATAGTTCTTTTAGCATTCGATTTATAGAAAAATAATAAATAAGGTAGTTTTTTAAAAATATATACGTTATTGTACTTTCATTCTATAATAGAAATGCAGAAGTAAATTCTTTTTATCGGCATAAGTTCGAACATTCAGCTTTTCAAGTTATTGAATAATGAAAACTAGAACTTATAATAGTTAAGGACTAGGGTTTAGATCCTTACTTTGTAATGTTAATCAATAACAAATTATAGTATGACCTTAACTGTTGATTAACTGGTATTACTGATTCGACCTTTTTTATCAGGTATAAGGATTATACTATTGATTTTACAGATTATTTTATTCCAATAACTTTAAGTTTCCTATCACCTTTTACAAAATAGAATTTGATGTTAAAATATATTTTCATAGATATTGAAAAAAAATATTTTTGAAAAAAATTACTTTTATAAGTATATTATGGTGAAATCTTTATCTACAGTGCAGAAATTAACAGAAAACAAACTTAATACTTTACCTAAATGATAGAAGATTTAAGTAGGCAAGGGAAACAGAAGAAAAAGTAAGAAAAAAACCACCGACAGAAAATAAGTGTTCACCATGGATCTGAAGTTTTCTTCATCTACTCAGCTGATGATGCGAGAACACTTGTATCTTAGACTGACACACACACACACACACACACACATATATATATATATATATATATATATATATATATATATATATATATATATATATATATATATATATATATA
>NC_090745.1:87389247-87431747 GCF_036898095.1 Palaemon carinicauda
CAAGGGGAGTGCGAAGAGCATGCCCAAGCCATCTCCATTTACCTTTCATCATGATCTCATCCATCTATGGCACTCGAGTAATCTCAATTTTAGTTTCATTTCTAATCCTGTCATACCATTCAACTCCTAAAACAATATCCTTCTGATGGCTTTGTTCTTAAATCTACTAAATATTTTGGAGATTGTTTCATTGTCATACCCTGACTCATGTACATAGAGAAACACCGATCTCACTAAAGTGATATATAGTCTGATTTTTATATGTAATTTCAGGCAATTTGATTTCCAAAGTTTACTTAACGTAGCCATTGTCTGATTTACTTTTTTCAATCTTTCACTAAACTCTCATTCTAAAGATCCTGTATTGGGGATCATAGTTCTTAAATACTTGAATGATTCTACCTTGTTAATCTTTTCTCCTTCGAATGTTTCATTTTCCTTTGCATACTCTGTTCCCATCATCGCGGTCTTTCTTCTATTTATCTTCATCCCAACCTCGTGTGATATTTCATGCATTCTAGTAAGGAAGCATTGCGAATCATGGGGTGTTCTGCTAACAAGGACAGCATCATCAGCATACTCTATGTCTGCTAAATTCCTATCACCAATCCAGTAGGTTGGCCCGGACACCAGCCACCCGTTGAGATACTACCGCTAGAGAGTTATGGGGTCTTTTGACTGGCCAGACAGTACTACATTGGATCCTCCTCTCTGGTTACGGTTCATTTTCCCTTTGCCTACATACACACTGAATAGTCTGGCATATTCTTTACATATTCTCCTCTATCCTCGTACACCTGACAACACAGATTACCAAACAATTCTTCATCACCTAAGGGGTTACTGCACTGTAATTGTTCAGTGCCACTTTCCTCTTGGTAAGGGTAGAAGAGACTCTTTAGCTATGGTAAGCAGCTCTTCTAGGAGAAGGACACTCCAAAATCAAACCACTGTTCTCTAGTCTTGGGTAGTGCCATAGCCTCTGTACCATGGCCTTTCACTGTCTTGGATTAGAGTTCTCTTGCTTGAGGGTACACTCGAGCACACTCTCCTATCTTATTTTTCTTCCTCTTGTTTTGTTAAAGTTTTTATAGTTTATGTAGAAGATATTTATTGTTGTTACTCTTCTTAGAATATTTTATTTTCCTTTTTTCCTTTCCTCACTGAGCTATTTTCCCTGTTGGAGCCCCTGGGCTTATAGTATACTGCTTTTCCAACTAGGGTTGTAGCTTAGTAAGTAATAATAATAATAATAATAATAATCCATCTCCATCTCCGACTTTTCTACGCATTACAAAATCCATGAGAAGGATAACCAACATACAGTAGGTGACAACACATTCCCTTGGACTACTCCGCTGTTCACTGGAAATTCATTTGATAAGGGTCCATTAACATTAACTTTGCACTTGCTTTGCTCATGAACAGACTTAATCAAATTTTCATATTTAAGAGAAATTCCATAATAACGCAGGACTCTCCACAATATTGGCCGGTGCACACTATCAAAGGCGTTTTCATAGTCCAACAATCCCATCAAAAGTAGCTTTCTATATTCTACGCATTGATGTACATGTCTCAAAATGAAAATTTGGTCAGTGCAACTTCTACCTTTTTTAAATCCTACTTGTTCATCTCTCAGGTTTTCATCAATATTTCTCTTTATTGCGTGTTACAGCGGCAAAAGTAGTAGTAGCCTAATCTTCTCTCCAAAAAGTTTTTTGTTCCTTTCAAAGCTTTGTTACTCTCTAATAAGAGTTTTGCCATCTCGATCACGTGTTGACTCAGCAGACATATCAGAAGAATTTCCTTGAGGGTGTAAAACATTTTACAGAAATTGATGAAGTTTTCAAATATTTTAGCTGTTTGAACTAAGTCAATTAAATGCCAAAATTGTCTTGTGAGACTAAATCAGATGCGACATCTTTGACATGAGTATATTACGACGTTCGTCAGGTTCTGAGTTCTGTCGCTATTGGAGTGTTTAAACAGATTGTTGACATGGATGGGTAAATTAAAACTGAAATAATTCTAAACTTCTGCTCTATTTAGGAAGCAGGTTATCGATATTTCCGACTCAAAAGGAACATTTAAAGTTTTAATTTAGTCAGAGATTGTAGCTATCAATAATGGCTTATTGCAAATTAATCGGTATTGGGAAAATAGGTTGATTTAGCTCATTTCACAGGTCGCTACTTAGTTAAACGAAAGGGTTAGGTTTACTATCAAAACTCGCACACATGACATTACAATTGTTGATCAATGTCTTGATATTAATTTCCAGTGCATGAGAATATCTTGAAATTTCCTTGATATATGTGAAATCAGTTTATTTTTATATTGCTCCGAGTATTAGTGATCGAAAGATAGAAGTATTGAATATAAATGTTTATGACATTTTAGAGCTTTGGTATTCATGTGAAGTCAGAACATCAGTGTACAGATATGAAAGTAAAAGATCAAACTATTATATATACGAATAAATAATCAGTGTATTTTTTTTCATTTAGCCGTCGTAATTTACCTGGAATTATTGTTTTCATGATATTGTAGCTTACATGTTTGAGTGTAACAAAAACCATTATGCCTACCGAATATTCATTTTGATAAATTTTTAAATTGATTCTTTCGGCATATGGAGAAAAAGTCCACTTTTGCATGAACAAATTATTGTATGCTGTATATCTTCTATTTCTTCATTGTTATTAGAATTGATGGGGCTATTGTTAGTGAGCCGTAATATGCGTAAGCTGGATTGATGTATTTGAAGAGGTGTCTTTGATGGCTCTCTCGGTCACAGATAACGGCGATTGGCTGTTGATTATTACAATCTCCAATTTTGTTTTTAATTACGTT
The DNA here is from genome assembly GCF_036898095.1 of Palaemon carinicauda. Taxonomy (NCBI): domain Eukaryota; kingdom Metazoa; phylum Arthropoda; class Malacostraca; order Decapoda; family Palaemonidae; genus Palaemon; species Palaemon carinicauda. The sequence goes on from NC_090745.1 coordinate 87,392,104, forward strand.
CCAGATATGGTATATCAGTACAAGAATTGAGTCATACCAGCCACAGATGTCATCAGTGCTGACAGAAAGATAACGTTCAAGTTTTATGACCATGGAATTCGCGGTGATTAGATCTAAGTTTTCTTTTCTTTTTAGCAAGGGACTTCATATCTTAATTATTGTAAGCAGGATTCACGGAAAGGGTTATTATTATTATTATTATTATTATTATTATTATTATTATTATTATTATTATTATTATTATTACAAGCTAAGCTATAACCCTAGTTGGAAAAGCAAGATGTTATAGGCCCAAGGGCTCCAATAAAGAAAAATAGCCCAGTAAGGAAAGTAAACTAGGAAATAAATAAACTACAAGAGTAATAATGAAAAATTAAAATAAAATATTTTAATGACAGTAACAACATTAAATTAGATCTTCCATGTATAAACTACAAAATCTTGAAATAAAACAAAAGGAAGAGAATTAATATAGAATAGTATGCCTAAGTATACCCTTAAGCAAGAGAGGCATTGGAAGACCATGGTACAGAGGCTATGGCACTACCCAAGAATAGAGAAAAATGGTTTGGATTTTGCAGTGTCCTTCTCCTAGAAGAGGTGCTTTATATAGCTTGAGAGTCTCATCTACCCTTACTAAGAGGAAAGTAGCCACCGTATACAATTACAGTGTAGTAGTTAACCCCTTGAGCGAGGAAGAATTGTTTTATAATCCCAGTGTTTTAGGTGTATGAGGACTGAAGAGAATTTGGGAAGAATAGGCCAGACTGTTCAGTGTATGTGGAGGCAGAGAAAAATGAGTCGTAACCAAAGAAAGGGATCCAATGTAGTACTCTCTGAACAGTTAAAGGTCCCAATAACTCTAGAGATAGTATCTCAATTATGGCATCTACATCATAGTCCTCTTTCCTATTCTCAAAGCATTTATGCTTCTGTTTATTAGACATCAATCCTAATTTTTATGTCATACCAAGATAGCTTATTGATACATCAGTATGCCAGTTCTTAGAGCTTGGCGATTATGTCGATTTATTGAAGATGATATTATTGTATTGAAAATATATAGTTCTACTAGATTTTGTACCTCGTGTTTTATACACGCCCGTACAATGTAACAATTTTGCTTTTTATCTCATCACTCGCTCTTCCCTGCACTGTTAATAAACCAACTTGTATAAACCTGATAGCTCATGTTTTAATTCTTGTTTGAATTTTTGTGATGTTCTTGTTCCCAAGTCCTTTTATTTAAGCTCGATGTCTGTTTAATAAAGTTTAGTTGCCTTCACCTCGCCTCTCAGTTATCACCTAACTGGTGTCCAGCTCCCTCCCGCTTTCCCCCTCTTTGCTGTGTCTTACTGTTTGATGATGGTGCCTCCGACACTGACTCTCTTGTCAATGCCACAACCATGAAACTACTGCCCTTCACCTGAACACAGGCATTTGCTTGGTTTCAGCATGCTGAGGTCCAGTTTCACGTCAAGGTGTGACTCGCTCAAGCACCAAAGCAGACTATGATTTCGCAGCTATCCCTGAGGGCACTTTCCCGGGCTTTGCGACAAGGGGACACCCCAATAGCGTACAAAAGCCTCAGAACATACTTACCATCTCCACCGCCCGTATAGCTAAACTTTTTCAGCTCTCAGGTACCGTTGAGGGACCAAAAGGCTTCACTCGCCCTCAGGAAAATGATCAGCATTGCCTACCTGCAACCTGCCGCAGATGGCTCTCCTCGTGAAGTGAATCTACTTTGTGCCCTTTAGATGTGGTGCCTGAACCTGTACGAACTCCCATCCCTCTTGTCGATATTTTGCCCATGAAGCACCCGAGGACCAAAGTCGATGCCCTTAAGGACAGACACTTCATCACATTCAAGACCTCCATCAACGCCTCCAATCCTGAAGAAAAGGACGACAATTGAAGATCGACTGAAGCTAACGTGAATGCGGCAGGACACAGACGTCAACCCCGTAACGTGCCAGAGCAATGACAAAGCCGCCCACCACCCACATATACCACCCCTCGCTTACGCCCCAACCAATGGCCTCTCTAGCCACTTACTGACGCCTATCGGCTGCAGTTGTGCTACTACCACTCTAGATTCTGGGCTGCTATGAAGAAATATGCGAATAATTGACAGTGGCCAAAAACGTGTATGTAGTCCATCTCTTGTGGCGCTGTCCTTCCCTGTCTCTAATATTTATCTTTTTACATGATGCAGGTATGGGCGTGCAATTTTTGTTAGACATGGGTGCTTTCTATTCTCTTTTGCCAAAGTCACTTTCCAGGAAATGAAGTAGTCTGTCTAAGTCTGCTGACATCCTCGTGGTAGCTGCCAACAGTTCTGTGATACCTACCCACGGTTATGAAACATTCATATTGTCGTTTTAAAGCACAGAATATAATTGGAAGTTTCTCGTTGCCGACGTCACATTGCCAATCCTTGTTGTGGATTTCTTCTCGCATTTCCACGTTCATGTTGATGTCCCTCACCGACAATTAGTCAACGCGGGCTCGAATTCCTTGATACATATTCAATCTGCCCCCTCTGACCTTGCTCTCCACATCAGTGTAGCCACAGATGCCTATGCCTACCTTCTTCCGTCATACCCGGAAGTTTTCTGTCCAGAACTTCGCCAAACTCCTACAGTTCCCGCCAAACAGGGTAATTATCACCATATCAAGACTACTGGGCCTCCATTGTTTGCCAGATTCAGGCATCTGTCACCAGATTTTTTGGCAGGCGCTGAATAAACGTTCACTGAAATTGGCCTTTACTAAAAGGCCTCAAGCCCATGGTCGTCACACTTACACATCGTCCTAAAGAAATATGGCTTTCTGCGTCCGTGTGGAAATTACAGGTGCCTGAACATGCAGATAGAACTAGATTAATACCCACTCCCAAACATCGCTGACGTGACCTACTACTTGCATAAAGCGAAGGTTTTCTCCACGCTTGATCTGTTGGAGGGGTATTATCAGGTACCCTTGAAACCAGTAGACATCTCCAAGACCGCCATCACCACCCCCCTTTGGTATATACACCTTCATTTACTCCTGTTTTGGCCTTCCTAGTGCTGAGGCCACTTTTCAACACCTCATGGATGGCATCTTAGGGGACTGCCCCTTCTGTGTATGTTACCTGGAGGACATACTTGTGTTCTCTTCTTCCAAAGAGGAACACCTCCATCACCTACCTACAACTTAACAGCCTTGTAGTCTTATACGACAAGAGTATCTTTGGCTCCAACAAAATATCATTCTTAGAGCACCGCATCACTTCTGAAGGAGTCAAACCCCTCCCTGAGAAGGTAGCCGCTGTTCAGAACTTCCCCACGCCCTTGAAGTCAAAGCACTGCTAGAATTCTTGTCCATGATCAACTATTATCACCCTTTCCTGCCAGCCAACGCTGCCACTCTTCCCCTTCTCTACGCCTCCCTAAAGGGCAAGCCAAAAGACTTGAAGTGGGGACCTCTTCAAGAAACGACCTTCTATAATGCAAAGAATGCCTTATTAACCGTTACTACTCTCATTTCTCCTGTGCGACATGCACCTCTCCTTCTCTCCACCGATGCCGGTGATGCTATTGGTGCAGTACTCGAGCAGGTGGTCAACAGCTCACCCCGTCCATTGGCCTTCTTCAGTAGAAAACTGTCCAAGGGGGAATGCAGCTACTCTACCTTTGACTGTGAATGCTGGTGGTGCACTTAGCTGTCCATCACTTTCGTCACTTCTTGGTAGGTATGCTCTTCGTCATTCGCTCGGAACTACATGCCTCTGGTGCACTCCTTCACTTGACGCTCCAACACCTGGTCCGCCCGGATACCTGCTCCTGTGCTCCGACAGGTGTTTGATTTCATTTATGGCCTTTCACATTCCTCGTGCCGATGTACTGCACAGCTACTGAAGATAAATTTCATTTGGCACGGCATTACTAAAGGTGATAAGGATTGGGTCTGCACCTGTACTTCATGCCAAACCTCAAAAGTACATCGACACACGGATTCAGGAGTGGGCACCTTTCCTCAACTTTAACGTCATTTTGCCCACATTCATGTCGACGTAGTAGGTCCCCTATCCATATCACAAGGACACCGTTACCTGTTCACCTTCATCAACTGCTCCACTCGTTGGTCTAAAGCCATTCCTATGGAAACTGCAACGTCTGTCTCGCGTACATATGCCTTACTCTCAGGATGGATAACAAGATTTGGTATCCCTTAGGATATTACTTTTAACAGTGGTACCACTTTCACCTCTCAATTGTAGACATCAAATCACCCTACATCAGACAACCGCCTGCAACCCTTCTGCCAATGGAGTGGTATAAGTTTTCATCGCACCCTCAAAGCAGCTTTAATGTCCAGCTGCGAGTACTCTAACTGGTTTACCCCGCTTCCTTTAGTCCTCCTGGGACTAGGGACCACTCTTATAGACGCCCTGGATGTCTCTGCCGCTGAAATGGTGTTTTGCGACCTGTTGGTCATCCCTGCCGAATTTTTCAGTCTGCAACCTCCTCCGACAATCAACAGCGCCTACATCACGTTGCATAAAAATTTACTCCAGGCCACCAGACTTTCAAGCCCCCAGCTAAGCAACACATAACGACAGATCTACACTGGGGATCGTATGTTTTCTAGCACAACGACAACAGCAAGCCACCGCTAACGCCCCTTTACACAGGCCCTTTCCTCGTTTCTGTCATACGCGGAAGGCTTTCTTCATCAGTATGCATGGCATAGAAAACTGGGTCTCTATTGATCACCTAAAACCTGCATATCACCTGCCAGATGACCCGCCTACAGTATGCATCTGAAGAGCAGGGCGCCTTATTTTACATGTATGTTATTTTTATGTGGTGGGGATCCGTGTACCACACATGTTTCATACACGCTCGTACACTGTAATGATTTTGCTTTTTCTTTTATCACTCGCTCTTCCGTGCACTGTTAATAAATTAATCTTTATAAACCTGGTAGCTCATGTTTAATTTTGTTTTGAGTTATTGTGACGTTCTTGCTTGCTAGTCCTGGTATTTAAGCTCGATATCTGTGTAATAAAGTTTAGTTGCATTCACCTTGCCTCTCAGTTATCACCTAACTGGCGCCTCGCACAATTTATTCTAAATTAATTAGTCCCTTTTTATGGATATTGGGAACCAGTTACATATAAATGTCATTATATAAGGAGAAAGAAATGAAAAGACCAAAAGCTAACCAGTCTTAATATGTTTGTGTACTCGTACACAAAGAACACATTAAGAATGGTAGTAAATTAATAAATATTTCAAGTTTCATGGATTTTGAAAACGGAATCATGGACCGCTGCGTTATGGTGTTAAATGCGATTACCTTTCCTTGAGGTCACAAAATCAATATACCATAATTTTTTAAGAGGCTTCTGAGTTTATTGAAAGAGTTTGTTAGAAGGATGCTAGACCCAAAGCAATGGAGCAGTCAGCACATTCTAAACTATCATGTTGGATGAATAAAAAGTGTTGGTTCATATTGGATTTTGGGAGTAAATGTAATTATAGTGCTAAGATGCAAGAAGGGATTAATAAAAGGACAAATAAAGTAAGGATCGCTGCAAAGTGTCGGGAAGACCTGTGTTTAGAAACAAATTCTTGATTCCAAGAAAGTGTTGTTGGGGTGACTCGTTAAGGGATGTTACGTATGAAAGCTCAATAATGATGTATTAGACGGAAAAGAGTGGAAGGTATAAAAATAAACCGTTAACATAGTATGGGTAGGGTAAACAAGGTTAGAAATAAGAAAAATATAGATATAATGAAATTGCAATAGAGGATTCGCTTACACACACACATATATGTGTATATATATATATATATATATATATATATATATATATATATATATATATATATATATATATATATATATATATATATATATATATATATATATATATATATGTGTGTGTGTGTGTGTGTGTGTGTATGTATGTATGTATGTATATATATATATATATGTATGTATATATGTATATATTATATACATATATATTTATACACACACACACACACACACATATATATATATATATATATATATATATATATATATATATATATATATATATATATATATATATACATATATGGAGAGAATTATGTACCCGAATGTACCTTCAAGCACGAAAACTTTAACCCAAGACAGTGTAAGACCATGGTATAGAGGCTATGGCACTACCCAATACTAGAGAACAATGATTTGCTTTTGGAGTGTCCCTCCAGAGGAGTTGCTTACCATTGCAGAAAAATCTCTTTAATCCTTACCAAGTGGAAAGTAGCCACTGAACAATTACAGCAAAGAATCCTCTTAGGTTATCTTAGTGTTGTCAGGTGTATGAAGAACGAGGAGAATGTATAAAGAATAGGGCAAACTATTCGGTGAATGTGTAGGCAAAGGACAAATGTGTTGTGCTATCTGGCCAGGCGAAGGACCCAATAACTCTATGTGGTATTTTTTCAACGGGTGGCTGGTATCTTGGCCAGCCTACTATCTAGCATATATATATATATATATATATATATATATATATATATATATATATATATATATATATATATATATATATATATATATATACATACCTCGTTCGATCTCGCATTACTGGCTTCACGTACACCCTGCTGTAAATGATTTTCTTGTAGGATGGTATCAAGATAACGAGCGCTGGACTATCAACCTCAGTCTTAAAGACTCTTGAGGCACTAGAGATGTGAACTTGGCTGGCTTGCCTCCTTTTAAAGGAAATGTGTGTTTTATGAAAATCTCTCTCTCTCTCTCTCTCTCTCTCTCTCTCTCTCTCTCTCTCTCTCTCTCTCTCTCTCTCTCTCTCTCTCTCTCTCTCTTTATATATATATGTATGTGGGTGTGTATTTGTGAAGGATTTTTTCAAGCAAATTAATATACTGTGGTATAAAGTTTGATAGAAATAGCTCGAATTGTTAATTGAAATGTATTTTATTGATTTTTGTTTTTGCATATGCTTTTTATGTTGAGCAATTCACTTCCAACATATACCATTGCCTCTTTATCGTATCATCCATTTACTTGGTTTTGTAATTAATTACTGTTATTTAACGGTACAAGTTGCAGTTATTACGATTCATGGAGTGCTATCATCAATAATCGGAAATGAACATTTCATTCACCTTCATAATAGTTTGAATTTGGTCATTGGTCTCTCTCTCTCTCTCTTTCTCTCTCTCTCTCTCTCTCTCTCTCTCTCTCTCTCTCTCTCTCTCTCTCTCTCTCTCTCTCTCTCTCTCTCTCTCCTCAAATAGTTATAATTCTCGTAAAGGACTGAGCCTCAAAATATTAAAGATTTCATGAAAAATTATTTTGCGTATCATCTTCAGAACCGTATAGAAAAGAGCTTTGTTTTATAAGGTTCTTGGTTTTTACTGTCTTTTGAAGTGCCTATAGTTTATATGTCTGCATTCATAGAGGAAACTACCGTTTTTCCTCTCCTGCCTTGTAAGTACTCGGCGCCAGAGTTTTTATTTTTATTTTTCATAGATATTCGCCTGAGGTACAAATATCACCACTGGTATTATGATAAATGTTCCAACGAAAAGAAAATGCTTTGATCTCCTACGCTATTCATACTCCTTTTTTTCCTCAACATTTTTTTTTTAGGATCCAGTAGTGGATGCTTGTCATAATTTTCCTCTTTTATGTATAAAATGCTTAATTATTTATTTGTTTTTCATAATTTATCAGTTATCTAGTGTACGTATATAAAATTACTGAAAGAAAAATTCTAAAGTAATTTCCGACCATTTGCTTGAGTGGTTTCCTTCGAAGCGTCACTATCTCCTTCATGTTCCTGAAGGATCGACCTGATTACAGTTTTCTTACATGCCATTTTGGAGAACTTTATTCAGCTTATGTTGTATTATGCTGATATCAAGTTTCGTCGCCTGTGTACGAGTCTGCTTATAAAACTTGTTATAATAACGAAGTTGAAGACAATGACTAGATAGTTCGAACACGTCTAGGCCCCTTGTGATCCATCACTGGTCTAACAAACACGTAGAGCGCGGTTGGAAGTTGCATCAAAGGAGATCATATTAACACTCAAGAGTCAGATGGCACAAGACCTGGCCCTTTGTACTGTACATGTACAGTATGTGCCGTCACACTAAACGAAATGGCGGAAATTGATTATATATCAAATACATTAACCATTTAGATTTTTTCCCCAATTTTGTATATTATCGTCTATCCTGTCTAATTGACTTTTCAACTCTATAATGGAGTAGTGCCATCAGTATGCATTACCATAACGGTGTCTTCGTATAATGTCACCTCAGCTCAGCCCAACTTTTTAACTTACAACAATATTCTCTTTCCCACTTCCATCTTCCCACTCGCCTTCTTTCAACTTATGCAATTGCGAAGTTTCCTCCTGTTGCATCTCAGCGCTGAATGACTTTCCCGTCCACAACATTCAAGTTATTTGACCTAAATTCTATAACTCCAATCCTTTATTAACTAACATCTTATTTAACATACTTTTATTGCAGCTGAGATTTGTATTTATAGATTAATTTTCATTTTTCAAATACAAGCAGACTTGTACTTCCCTCTATGATTACGAATTTAAATGCATAAATACTATATCAACTAATTTTTAATCATCGCTTTTAAAGTTTAATTCTCTCTTAAAACTATAATAGAGTTCGAAAAAAAAAAAATCTCCCGGTTTTACAGGTCAATTTCTAAGGCTTAGAGATAATGTTTTGCTCAAGCATTCAAACCTCTTATCTTGCTTTTCTCTTCTTAGAATATATTCTTTGATGTTACGATACCAGTCTGGCGTACTTGCTGATTGTGGCTTCTTATTTATTTTATTGTCTGTCTGTTTCAATGTATCACATAATTCGTCTTCATTATGAATTTCCTTTCCTGTCAACAATAATCTTTCGATTTTATCTTGATCTTAAATCTGAAGTTTATCTTTGGACACTACCATGGCCTTGCATTGTAATAGATTTGAGTTTCCTTGTTTTAGGAAGCGTTCAAGTATCTTTTCCTTTCCTTGTTTATTTTTATATATTTGTTTCTGTGTTGATGGCTTCTACTTATATTGGTTTGTATCTACATTATATTCAGTTGTTGCTTTTTATTTTTTTTTCCTTTTTATTACAATTTATGATTATTCAGTTCCATAAATTGTTAATTGACATAAAATTTATTGATGCAGGCATTAACAAATGTAATATACTGTGTTTATATATATATATATATATATATATATATATATATATATATATATATATATATATATATATATATATATATATATATATAATCATCAGCCGTAACTAGTCCATAGGAGGACAAAGGCCTCAGACATTCTTTCCACTCCTACCTGTTTATGGTGTTTCTGTGCCAGAATATATTTTTTCATCCTTCCCCTGCTTCTTTTGCAATCTCTAGGGACCCATTCGGTTATTCTTAATATCCATCTATTATCTGCCATTCTCATTATATGTCCTGCCCATGCCCATTTCTTTTTCTTACGCGGTGTTAGAATATCATCTACTTTAGTTTGCTTTCGTATCCATGATGCTCTTTTTCTGTCTCTTAGTATTATTCCCATCATTGTTTTTTCCATAGCTCTTTGAATTGTAACTAGCTTATGTTCTAAGGCTCCGAGTTTCTGATGCATAAGTTGATTGTGGTAGAACCACGTGATTAAATACTTTTTTATTTAAAGAAAGTAGCATTTTAATTCTCTTAATCTCCTTTTGTTTACTAAGAGCTCTTCTTCCCAGGCTTATCCTTCTTTTAATTTCGGAGCCTTGTACTGGGGAAACATTTATTGTCTGTCCTTATGCATATTCATTAACAATTTCTAGAGGTTCGTTTATAACCCTTACTTGTTGTCTTTGCATTTTCATTGAACATTATTTTAGTTTTACTCATATCCATTTTCAGTCGTACATTTCTGTTTTCTCTATTCAAATCTTCTATCATCTTTTGCAATTTTTCACATGATTTAATAAATAGAACTATGTCATCTGAAAATCTTAAGTTGTTAAGATATTCCCCATTAATGTTAATTCCTACATTTTCCCAATCAAAATTCTTAAAAACTTCTAGGAATTTTCGCAATATCTTTATGTAGTTTTAGGATTGCTGTACTATCCGTATAGACATCTTTAGGCGTTTTAACATAAGATTCATCTGTTCCAGGATCTTGAAGGGCTTTCATTTCAACTGAAGTTTTGACAAAATTAAAAGCTTTCTGATAGTCTGTAATTACCATACATAGTGGTTTGTCATACTGTCTCTGTTGATTTTTCCATTAGCTTGTTAATTACATGGTTATGGTCATTTGTAGAATACCCACTTCCAAAACCTGCTAGCTGTCTTTCTATCCAGCCTAATATGAACTTTGTAAGTATTTTATGTATTACTAGGAGTAAACTTATTGGACAATAATTTTTTAGGACTTTTGTGTCTTCTTTTTTAATTGATATAATTATAAAGTTTTTCCAACCTGTAGGGATAGAGCATTTTTGCAAACATTTTGGATAAGGTTCAGCGAGTTTTACTATTTTGAAATCTCCTCCATCTATTACTAAATCAATTGTTAGGCCATCATCTTGTTCTCATTGCCTCTTTTCATGCCATGCCTTTCAATACTTTCTTTACTTCTACTGTTACTTTTGGTACCAGCTCCAGTGTTGTATTTTTTCTATTGGCAAAGTTATTTCAATGTCACTCACTATTGAAGAAGATTGCACAGAAATCCTCTACAATTTTTATCACTATCTCTTTTGTTGATAATATACCCATTTTCATCCTTGAAATCAAGTATCTGTTGCCGCCCTTTTCCAAGTCTCCTTTTCACTAATTTGATGCTTGTTCTCTTCTTAGTGTTAACTCATTTTTTGCCTGATTGTATTTACGAACGTCTTGGGTTTTTAGTTTGTTTATTATTTTGGATTTATGCTAATTCTATTTCATCTCTTGTATTTTACCCTCATTTTCAATCGTTTCTTTATTAGGTTTTTGTTTTTTTCTTATCGCTTTCCTTGATCTTGTTTAGGAAATTTTATACTTACCTCTGTTCTGATTTTAATAAAAACCTTGTTAAATTACTATTCATTTCTTCTTTAAGTGCTTCCATTTCAGTACGTATCTGGGAGTACCTACTTTGTATTGCTAAAATAAACTCATCAGATTTCCCCTTACTTTATGAATGTATTTTATTAAAATTAATTTTTCTCTTTCTTTCCTCAAATCTATACAAATTTTACTTCCAACCATTCTATGGTCGATTGACTTTTACTTGTTCAATACTCTCATCTTTAACTAAATTAACTTTTTAACTGAGAATAAAAGCTATTTTGTTTTTTGTTTCTCTATTTCGGCTTCTCCTTATCCATTTTCTGTTCCTTTTATAAAGAAGTTTTATTATGATTTTCAGATTGTTTGTTTTAGCAAATTTTACAAGCATGTCTCCTCTGCCATTTCTTGTGCCTACTCCAAATTTACGTACAGCCGATTCTCATCTCTTCTTTTGATCTACTTCAGCATAGGAATCATCCAAACCAAATGTTAATTGAGTCTTTTTACAAAGACATCCCTAGATCTTCATAACAAATTTGATATTTATTCCTCCGTATGGGATCTTGTTGTTGCATACGTTTGAATGGTCTTCAGGTTATATTTCATAAATAGTGTGGTAATAATCCTGCAATTCTATCTACAATACTATTAAAGTTTTCTGTGTTATTTGCAAAAAAAATTATTAATAAGAAACCCACTTTATTTTATTTGTGATTTTCATGTTCTCTGATGCAAAATATAGGAACCCTCTTTTATCTCCATAAAAATGCCCAGATCTTCTAATTTTTCTGAATCCTATTTTATTTAAATTTTTCCTTTCAGCTCATCTAGTAAGACAGTAAGATCTTTCTCCCTGGATAGGGTTCTGACATTGTACTTAGTGAGATTTAGTTTCCAAAGATGTCCTGTTTTAGTCCAGAGATATTTAGCACCCCGCCACAATGGGATGTACATCAGCCCAAGGTGGCGGGCATATTATACCCTCCACCTTGGGCTGATGTTCCACTGCCGTGGGAGACTGTGGGCCGAGACGGGATTGTTGTATTCAAGCCTGGGGGTTGACCCGTTTTCATCACCACGCTGGTCACTGGAAATTTGTGATGGCGGAGTTCTTTAGTCTGATCGCTCACAGCAAACCAACCTATAATGAGTAGCCCCAAATAATACAGCTTTGCTGATCATGGTGATACACAAACCCTTTCATCACGATATATATATATATACTGGAAACCATCAGGAGATTGTATGAAAGGACATCGGCTAGAGTAAGAAAAGGAAAGTGTTTGACAGAAGAGTTCATAACCACTGGTGGTGTTATACAGGGTTGCCCACTATCACCACACCTCTTCAACCTATACTTGGAATGGGTTATGAGAATGGCACTTGGAGATTATGAGGGTGGCATAGATATAGGAGGGACAAAAATATCTAACATGAGGTATGCAGATGACATAGTGCTTTTAGCAGAAACTAAGGAGGAACTACAGAGAGTATTGAGAATGGTGGAGGAGCAGTGCAGCAGGTATGAATTAGTGATAAATAGAGAGAAAACCAAAAGTATGAAAATTGGACGCCAGAGAGAGGCCTTAGAAATACAGCTATCAGAGGGAGAAGTGGAACAAGTCAATGAGTTTAAATATTTGGGAGTGTTTTTCACAGCAGATGGAAAGATGGAAAGAGCAATTCAAGACCGAATCTCAAGTGGCCAGAAAGCATTTGGAAGGCTAAGAAGAATCTGGAAAGATAGAAATATATCCATTAAGTTGAAAATTAGGCTATTAAGAGCAATAGTAATCCCCACAGTGATATACGGTGCTGAATGCTGGATACTGAAGAAGAGAGAAGAGAAAAAGTTATTAGCCTTTGAAATGAAATGTCTGAGAAGAATCTGTGGTGTAAGATGGGAGGACAGAATTACGAACGAGAGAGTGAGAGAAATGGCTGGTGTTGAGGACACAATTCTGATTAGAGTGGAAGATATTCAGAGGAGATGGTTTGGGCATGTACAGAGGATGGAACAGGACAGATGGCCAAAGATAGTGCTGCATGGTCAAGTGGCCGGAAATAGACCGAGAGGACGCCCAAGAGATACATGGGTGAAAACTTTCAAGAAAGCAAATAGAGGCGAGACATTTCAGCAGCTGGCACAGATGGCATTGGATAGGAGTCTGTGGAGAGAATGGCGATATCAGATGCAGGACCCAACCCGGAGAATTCCGGACGGGATTTAAGAGAAGAGAAGAGATATATATATATATATATATATATATATATATATATATATATATATATATATATATATATATATAGTTATTATTATTATTATTATTATTATTATTATTATTAGCTAAGCTGCAACCCTTGTTGGAAAAGCAGGATGCTCTAAGCCCAGAGACTCCAACAGGGAAGATAGCCCAGTGAGGAAAGGAAAAAAGGAAGATAGATTATTTTAAGAAGAATAACAACATTAAAATAAATATCTCCTATATAAACTATAAAAACTTTTAACAAAAAGGAAGAGAAACAAGATAGAATAGTGTGCTCGAGTGTATCCTCAAGCAAGAGAACTCTAAACCCAAGACAGTGGAAGACCATGGTACAAAGGCTATGGCAATACCCAAGACTAGAGAACAATGATTTAATTTTGGAGCGACCTTCTCCTAGAAGAGCTGCTTACCATAGCTAAAGTCTCTCTTCTACCCTTACTAAGAGGAAAGTGGCCACTGAACAATTAGTGCAGTAACCCCTTGATTGAAGAAGAATTGTTTGGTAATCTGTGTTGTCCGGTGTATGAGGACAGAGAATATGTAAAGAATAGGCCAGACTATTCAGTGTGGATGTGTGTAGGCAAAGGGAAAATGAACCGTAACCAGAGAGAAGGATCCAATGTAGTACCATCTGGTCAGTCAAAAGACCCCATAACTCTCTAGGGGTAGTATATATATAAATATATATATATATATATATATATATATATATATATATATATATATATATATGTATATATATATATATATATATATATGTATGTATATATATATATGTATGTATATATATATATATGTATATATTTATATATATATATATATATATATATATGTGTGTGTGTGTGTGTGTGTGTGTGTGTATATGTTGTGTGCGTGTGTTTGTGTGTGCTTTTGGGACATAGCATCTCTCTATTAAAATTTTTATTGAAGGTGATTGCCTTAGTGGCATTAATATGTTTCCTATAGGAATCCTCATATTTTCTTAGCTTCTTATTTTCTTATGATTATTCTTTTTCTTCATTTATTCCGCTCACTACAGCACTGTTTCGACAAAACTATGTCTTTATCAATTGATTTCTATTGAACATAACTTTACGATTCCTTTTACATGAGGTTCTACAAAATTATGATTGATTATTTGGGAATGCATTTTATATAAAACCAAAAATAAAAAGCTGAATTTTTTTTCAGATTTCAAATATCCATACATTATGAAAAGGATAAGGGCTGATTACATACTTATATACGTATATATATACATATATACGTATATATATACATAAACATAAGCATACACATTCAGACATTTGCACAGGCTTGCACCACTACAGACATTATCCATATTGCTTTCTGCTTGAAGGGAGAGTATAATTAGAATCCCTTTGAATGCTGAGGGTTGGCCTTTAAAGGGTGATGCTTACAGCTTCAGCTACTGTGAGCCTGCCGTAGTTGCTCTCCCTGTGAGCAATCTAGGATCCATCAATTAATTCTGTTGAAGGGTTTCCAGTCATGGATATCGATATAGCGTTATTTTATTTCCCCCTGATTTCTGTAGGCCAGCATAAGTCTTTGGACTGTCGTGGTAGTATGTCTTACATAGTATTTCTTGTGAGATTTACACATCTTTGGGCATGAAAATTACAGACTACATTTTGAGATTCTATCTTTGGTCCTCATTGGCTGGTATTGTTTCTCATTAGAAGAACCACAACTAGTTTAGGTTTGGTATTTATTCTAAGTTTCACCTCCTGGTACCGTAGGGGTTTTTATCAGGGCGACACCTTTATTGCTAATTCCTTGCAAGATCCGTTTTCATATATGTAGGCCAATTCAAAGGTAATACGATGGCACATGAGGTTTTTCTCTTCGTTGTGGGTTGTTGAATTTCTTCCTTATGGCCTCTTCTATCATAATGTATTGATTATTATTATTATTATTATTATTATTATTATCATCATCATCATCATCATCATCATCATCATCATCATCATTATTATTAGCTAAGCTACAACATTAGTTGGAATAGCCAGATGCTATAAGCCCAAGGGCTCCAAAAGGAAAAAATAGCCTAGTAAGGAAAGGAAATATGGAAATAAATGATATGAGAAAGATAAAATATTCTTAAAACTGTAACATCAAAACAGATATTTGATATATGAAATATAAAAAGACTTATGTCAGCTTATTCAACATAAAAACATTTGCTCTAAGTCTGAACTATTGAAGTTCTACCGATTCAACTATCCGACCAGGAAGAGCATTCCACAACTTTGTCACAGCTGGAATAAAACTTCTAGAATACTGTGTAGTATTGAGCCCTATGATGGAGAAGGGCTGACTGCTAAAATAACTACATGCCTAGTATTACGAACAGGATGGAACTGTCCGGAAAGATCTGAATGTAAAGGATGATCAGAATTATAAAAAATCTTACGCAGCATGCATAATGAACTAACTGAACGATGGTACCAGAGATTAATATCTAGATCAGGAATAAGATTTCCGTTATTAGTTAGTAGATCTCGAATTCTGCACCTCTTAATGAGAGAATGACTTGATGAAGTCATTGAGCTTGACCACGGCATATCATTCCCGTGCTAAAACTTGGTGACGGGCAAGAGGGCGCTCGAACTTGGGGAAATTGCTCCCTCAGTTAGAATCTCTCTCTCTCTCTCTCTCTCTCTCTCTCTCTCTCTCTCTCTCTCTCTCTCTCTCTCTCATATTTTCTTCCTCTTAATATTTCTTCGACCTTCTCCTAATTTTATAAACGTTCTTCCGTGTTGCTGTCGCAATTCTATGAGAATAATTTTCCTTCTATTTATTTATTTTTATCTATTTATTTATTATTTTTTTCTTTTTGGCTTGGATGTGTCTGCATCCATAATAGCCAGCGTGGACGTTTTTACATTTGTTATAGCTGCCTGCTTCGGTGAATGGGAGGTGTGGCGGTTGGGAAGTATTGGCATTCAAAGCTATATGTGAGAGTATTGGATGATCTCAGCCATCCCGAAGATGGTTTGGACCTTTTTTGGTGAAACTATTCTCAAGTGTTGGGTCTTCGAAATACAGGGGGATCCAATGCTTGAGGTAGGACTCTCGGCTTTTGGCCGGAAGCCAATCTTTACAGATATGGGGAGGATAATTCCATAGTTTCTTGGTCTCGGTCCTAACAGGCGGGTTCAGCTTACACCTGTGCCTCTATATCTGTTTTGGTGCTATCCTTCGGGTAGGGTATGGAGTGGACCATCTGGGAAGTATACTCTCATTGTGCCGATAGTGGAGAGTGCAAATTACCTTTCCATGTGATGCCTTAATATTCTCGAGCAGGTGAATCAAACTATTTAAAACCAAAATTTACCCTTTTATTTTTCCTATGGATTCTACCTACAACGACCCCCCCCCCCTCCCTGGATATGCTAACTCGCCCTCGGCACTGTTGACGACCTCTGGCAATTCATTTAAAGAAAATTTCGTTGACGATTTAGAGGTCAAAAAGGACCATTCTTTGAATATTCGAAAAAAGGGTAATTTGGGCAACACAGGAAAATTGGAAATCCTGCGTGTTACCCAAATTCCATTAGAAGCCAATTATGATGTGCTACATAAGATATTTGAATGCTACGGATTAATAAAAAAAAATTGGAATGAAACTTTAAGATGATAATGTGAGTCTTGGTTATCATTTAACTGTCATGAAGAAGCATTCAATGCAAGCCATAACATTAGGAATATTAAAGTAAGTAATATGAATATGAAGGGTGCTCTGTGAGATGGGGTACCTAAAGATCTGAATGTCTTTTGACCAGCAGACTAGATTGATAAAGACAAAAATAGTAATGCCATCCCAAAGAAAGCCAAACCACCAATGTGGCTTGTTGCTCAATCTTTAGGCGGTGCAGAAAATTATTTTAAGATCTGCAAATTTCTTCAGAGGAAGGTAGGAACAATTGCACTGGGAGATATATCTCGATTTGGTAAGAAAAGTTACTTGATAAATGCCAAGGCATACACACAATCATTTCCTGTATATTGGCCAATATAAAGACAGGCAATGATGATATAAAATTGGACATCAAACCCCATCTAAACTTTAGCCATGGAAGGGGAGTGGTTTTCAATAGAGATCTATATTTCCTGTATATACTCCATGTCTCAGTATGGACAGACAAATAAAACAAAGTCAAATCAAATTTAATTTATTGAATTTGGATACGACTGCTCGTATAGCACTCGGACGTTGCTGAAACACGGTGCCTTTACTCAAGGCATTTAGACTCTTTATACATACACCATTACATTTAAACAATCATGATAACTACAATTTGCTGATCCAAACAAAAAGCTTAATAACATCAATTTAATTCCTTGTTTGTTTTATAAACGCTTGTTCGTTCAGTCCAACGTCCCAAGCTGAATGACTTGTTCCCCACCTAAGACCAACCGAGCAAACTTACTGACACGCCACCTACTGGACATTCCATCTATCAAGGAAATTAATTTTCCTCTTATTCATAAATTCAAACGTGGAAAATTACATTTCCTGTATATACTCCATGTCTCAGTATGGACAGACAAATAAAACAAAGTCAAATCAAATTTAATTTATTGAATTTGGATACGACTGCTCGTATAGCACTCGGACGTTGCTGAATATAAAGAACGGGGGCCTTCGTTTGTAATGAATAAATCTTAAACATGTTTGGATCAGCAATATAATGAACAAATACAATACTTCTACAAGCCAAGACTTAGAGATACTTTTAACATTTCATCGATACTATCTTTCACGTAACCGTCTTTTGCGGTTTCGCTAGCCCAACGACCATGTCGTTTAAACATACGATCTTTGACACCGTTGTTAGCTGCTGCGGTGGCTCCCCCAGATCTTAAAGAATGAACACAATACTTTTTCACATCTGACACATGAGGCTTCAATGCATTTATGAATATGTCACGAAGATTTGTGTAGGACATCTTTTTGTTAACATTTCTCACCTTATGTCCAGTTTTTGTAGCACTTAAATTACAAAACAAGTAATCATCACCATTTAAGTTTGCCCATTTTATTAATTTCACAGTGTTATCTACAGGACAAATATTTGTACCTGTTTTTGCAATCATTATCCAAGAACCATCTCTATATTTGTCAGTCTTGCTGCCTTCCATAAAAATGGCCATATAAGTAGTATGAAATACAATGTTAGATATCTTAATACTTAACATTTCACGACTTCTCAAAAATCCAGAAAAGCCTATCAAAAATGCACAAATTGTTCTCTGATTTTTTTTATATTATTGTATTCGTATAGTCTGTTGTACAAAGATGTAATGATATCAACAGTGATTGGTTCTTTTTTAACGACTGGTTTCCCCAAAACTCTTTTGGCCGCTTCTAAAATATTTTCAACTAACTTTGAATTCGTTGGAGAATATAGACCGTTAATGTCATGATACCATTTTATTGCATAGAAAGCAGCAATAACTGGGCTAGGTGAATTTACAGACTGAATTAAAGAAGCCAAATATATCGCTACTATGAAGGATTTGGCGGGCAAAGCGTCTCCACTTCCCAAGCCGTTGCATGATACCCACTTCTGAAAGCGCACAAACGCTCCATGATATTTTGAACTGGTTGAATCTGCCCTTGATTTCTTCAACAAATTCGGAAGTAGGTGCACTTTTCCCGCCATCACTTCTGGGCGCTGATCAATTTTGGTCTTATGGATCTGAAAAAACACACGTAAAGTCTATTGTTAATAAATCTGAAATTGGACATAACTTCAATATAATACATTTAAACTTTCAAAGACCAATTCAAATATACCTGCACTTCCGCAATACTGCTTGTGCTTTCAAACACGGCAATACTACCATTGTTATAACTGCGCCTCCGCAATACTGCTTGCGCATTCAAGCACGGCAATACTGCCTCTATTGTAACTGCGCCTCCGCAATACTGCTTGCGCTTTCAAACACGGCAATACTGCCTTTATATAACTGCGCCTCCGCAATACTGCTTGCGCTCTCAACCTCAAGTACGGCAATACTGCCTTGTTATAACTGCGCCTCCGCAATACTGCTTGCGCATTCAAGCACGGCAATACTGCCTTTATTATAACTGCGCCTCCGCAATGCTGCTTGCGCTTCCAAGCACGACAATACTACTTTTCTTTATACAATTTTTTTTTTTTTTTTTTTTTTTTTTGTTTTTTTTTTTTTAATAAAACTGCGTTCCCGCAATACTGCTTGCGCTTCCAAACACGGCAATACTGCCTTAATTTATTTTACAATTTCTTAAATATTACTGCACCTACGCAATACTGCGTGTGCTTCAAATACCACTGACAATTTTGCATCTCCGTCTTTAAAGTTATGTTTTGAATGCAGTATCGAGTTTGTCAATTTTCATAAAACCAAAAATTAGTTTAACTTTTATACAAGCAGTCCCGTACGAGGGACGTAGCCTCACATTCGCCGCAAATATAATGATGACTAACTTATTGAAGAAAAATCAACTTTCAGTGCCAACATACGGAAATTCAAATCAATATTTCCAAACATACCTTTTCCACTCCTACTAGACACATAATTCTCTCTGTTAATTGGTAAATCGAACCAATCAACTACCTCTGGTATAAATGACCCTGTTGGACAAAGAAATGGCCAAAACAAAGCTGATTTCCAGCAAGGCACAACAAGAACACCAACAGCTTTGTCAAAGGCCATTTTCTTGATAACCTGTGTAATGACAGTGATTGGGGGAACAAATAATCCGAACTTTCCTCCCCAATGTTCTGAAAAGGCGTCTATACCGTTACACGTGGGACTCCAATATCTTGAATAATACGAATTCAGTTTCGCATTATGTTCGGAAGCGAACCAATCAATATGTATATTTCCAAATCTAGCCTGAATCATATCAAATATTTCAAATGAGATACCCCAGTCATCAATGTCTATAATCTTTGACAGATAATCTGCTTTTTCATTCATTGTTCTAGGAATCCATTCCATTTCCAACAAAATAGACTTTGCAATACAAAATCGAAAAATATCAATAGCTATACTTTGCAATTCCACCTTCATAGAACCTTTCGATACGATCGCTTCAACCCCTTGATTGTCAGTAAACCATTTCACCCTCTGACCAGTCAGAATATGACCTAACGACTGTAAAACACGATAAACAGCTACCAATTCTCGCCATGTCGAAGACTTAAGACTTTCTTCAATGGACCATGTACCATATGAAATTCCGGTTTTCGCACTGACTGCATAACCAGCAAACCCTGTACTACTAGCGTCAGAATACACAATTTTTGAGCATTGAAAAGACACATTGGTATGTTTTATATTCAGTTCCGACAGAGATATTTGCCAAAATTCTAGTTGTCTCTTACTTTCATCAGAAATTTTTATATACTGATCCCAGTGACTAGCCGCGAGTACGTCAATACTTAAATTCCGGGTCATTATTTGAGAAACTTTTCCTATGGCAACACTCATTGAGATAATTTGACCAATACAACTCGCTACTTTCTTAACATGAACGTACCTGTGTACTTTAATACTAGTCAATATTTCTGAAATCGCATTGATGCACTTAAGTAATCTTCGATCAGGGATAAATATCGAACTGTTTCCGGAATCAAGCATCTCACCTAAAAACTCCAGAACCTGAGTGGGTGACCAGATACATTTCGTTGCATTCGGGATAAATCCCGATGACAACAAATCATTTTTTATATGCTGGCTAAGTTTAATTGCGCCATCAAGAGATTGCGAACAACCGTATCCATCATCTAAGAACATGGTGACAAACTTACCCTCACCGCGCCATTTCTTCAGCAGCGGTCTTGTCAACTTTGTAAACATATAACAGGCGCTTGAAATTCCGAAAGGGAGAACATTAAACTTGTAAAAATTAGTCTTTCCTTCCCTATTTATCCAAGAATACCCAAGGTATTCTGTGTGAGGCTCATAGATGTCAACAAAATGATAAGCGCTGGTCAAATCAAACTTAATTTGATAACCCTTACTTTTAGACAATGATAATGCAATTCTAATATCTTCATATTTTACAGGTTGTTTCCACAAATGCTTATTCACTTCTCTTAAATCAAGAATAAGTCTTTTACGTTTAGAATTTTGAATGGAAACAGTCAACGGATTTACAACATAAGGGGGGCTTTCGCAAACTGATATTAGTGCTCTATCTACTAGATCTTGGATAGCTTCTGAAACAAAATCAAATTCTAACAAAGCAGATTTATTGTTTTTACAAAATGTTCTCGAAGGTATCGAATACAAAGGTAACTTGTAGCCTTTTTCTATTACGTCGAGTACAAAATCACTCGAGCCAATTGACCTCCAAAATTGAATATGTTTCTTTAACCTACCCCTAACTATTATACTTTTCTGTCCCTGCTCATATTCATAAAAATCATGGGTAAATCTATCATAGTCAAAATACTCATCTTCTAACAAGTCTGGTGACACCTCCGGTTTACTTCCTTGCTGGCCCACCAGTTGTCGGCTCCCCGCCGACACTGGCTGCTCCGAAAAGGGTTGCACCTCTGGAATAGGGACAATTCCGCCGGAAGTGTGAGAACTCCCCGCAAGCAAAACAGGGTCCTGGAGCGACGAAGCCGGAACTTCTGGTGTTGAAACTATTGGTGCTGGTTTGACCACGAAAAAATCTGCCTCTTCCAACCGGATCGGATCCATATGGTTTGTGACCGGAAACGCCTGAACCCCAATAGTTGTTTCTGGCAGTAGAGTCAAACGACCGCCGAGAACCGCCTCGAGGATAACTTTGAGTCTTCTGTTTTTTGAGCGCCCTGCTCTCAGCCTTGTTTATTCTAGATTCATCCTCGCTGTCGGACGCAACCGGATTTGTTTCGTACTGCCTGACAGTTTCCCATCCACCTGCTGATGTATCGGCAATTCTAACAAGTTTATTCCTTTTATGTACTTTATCTCTAACTTCCTCAAGCTGTTCTCTCACATAGTCCAATTTTCCGTTTTCTACGCCCCAAAGGCACTGGTTAATTGCATCTTCAAGTTCACTGTTAAACTCATTGATGTTTGTTTCCAAGAAATCTCCATGACAAGTCCTTTTCGGTTTTTAATTTCTTCACTTCAGTGGCAACGGTTAATGAATTGCCTTGCACATCTCTTTTTAAGTTCGAAAGTTCTGCCAAAATGGTATTCAATTGAACTTGAATACCAGAGTCACTATCACCATTGCTTGCCATTTTAAGCCGTGTAAAAGATTTGCCACGCCTTTGTATATATAATAACCGGTGTTATAAACGCTTGTTCGTTCAGTCCAACGTCCGAAGCTGAATGACTTGTTCCCCACCTAAGACCAACCGAGCAAACTTACTGACACGCCACCTACTGGACATTCCATCTATCAAGGAAATTAATTTTCCTCTTATTCATAAATTCAAACGTGGAAAATTACATGAATTTACGAAAGAGGAGATATTGGCTGTGTCCATTATCAGTGTGAAAAGTACATAAAGTACTTGGAGCATCAATGATTATCCTTACCTTCCAGGATGTTGATGCACCTTTCCACATTGACATAGAAAATGAAAGGATTAGAGTTCGACCTTCTAAGCCGAAGCCACTGCAATGTTTTAATTGGTTTAAATTTGGGCATCCTTCCAAAGTTTGCACGAATGATAGAATTTGTAATACTTGCTCCAATCTTTACCATGGAGAATGTCCACTTGAGGCAAGGTGTTTGAACTGCAACCCTAATCATAAATCTAATGATATGAGCTGTCAGTTATATAAGTTAGAAGAAGCTGCCCTCAATAAATCAATTATTGAACATGTAAGCGTAGGGCATACCAAGAGATTATTGAATAAATCTACTACCTATGCAAAGACATTAAAAACAGGAGAAAAAGTTCCTTGGGAATCATCTAACCCACCTACTACTGTAGGTAGTTCTCAAAAAAGAAATTCACCATCTACTGATAAAGTGCTGCACAATAAGACAAGAATATCTCCTCCTAAAGATTTACCATTGTGTATCAACAAAATACATTGCCCACCACTATCCAACCCTTATCCCCCATTACAAAGGATAGTACCAACCTCTCCCAGGTCATGTCCTTGCCTGATTTAATGGAGATTCCACATGAAACCAAGTTATCAGGTGTACCTGTAGTGAGGAAGGTACAAAAACATGTTACCTCACAACCCATTAATCGGAAGAGAGAGAGACTTCCATCTCTCTCACCCCCTTCTATAAAAAATATTAGAGTTATGACATCAAATAAATATGATGTTTTGTCTGTTGATGTTTCTGATCAACCAGAAGACAATTTAGATAAATCAGAAATTCAATTTGAGGCCCACTATCCCCTTCAACAATTAGATCAAAAGGACAAAAAGAAAATCCCAAACACAAAACCCAATTTATCAAGACCTTCTCCAGTAAAACCACCGGGAAATAGTGTTAGATAAAAAATTGCTAATGGGAAGACGTCATCCAAAAGTTCTTCCAAAAAATAGATAGTTTTTTCCTCAATTTTGCAATGGAATTGTCATGATTTAAGAGCCAAAATATGAAGAACTCAAGCTCTTAATTTACGAGCAGTCCCCCATAATTGTATGTCTACAGAAGAGCAAGGTTGATGCTAATACCCCTTGTCCTCGTGAATATATTAGCTATAGGATACCATATGATCACCGAGTAGGAAGCCATGGCGGAAGTCTCATACACGTTCGTTGAGATGTTCCTCAAATATTTTTGTCTATCCGTACACTTCTGCAGGCACTGGTTGTACTGATTGATATATGGAGAAAATGTACAATTTGCTCTCTGTACTTGCCTCCAAATGATAACATATCATTATGATAATTTAGTAGAAGTGATTGAACAACTCTCTCAACCTTTTCTTTTAGTTGGAGATTTGAATGGTAGACATCCTCTGTGGGGTGATGTTTTAGCAAACACTAGGGGCAATATTTGATCATCAATTGTGAAAAACGAGGATGTTTGACTCCCTAATAAAGGAAAGCCCACACACTTCCATGTTCAGACAGGTACCTTGTCATGTATTGATTTTTCAATTGCAAGTTCTAACTGCCTTCTTAGTTTTAATTTGTAGGACATTAGATGATTGGCATACTAGTGACCATGCACCAAACATTATAAACACCAACAATGGTCCACTTTTACAAAGATCGCCACAATAGAATCTTGACAAGGCAGAGCTAAGTGAAATCGAAGGGAGTGCCGAACAGTTTGAAAATATTGATGAGGCCATAGACCTACTGAATGGAACTCTCCATACAGCAGGAGTCAATTCTATTCCCAAAACCACAGGATTATTCAAACGACAACCAGTCCCGTGGTGGTCTTCAGAATTAACTGTCTTACAGAGCCACCAGAAAATCTCTTGACTAGATGGCGTAGATGCTGTACTGAGGAAAATTTCTTAACATGCAAAAAGTGTAGAGCACAGTTCTGTCGTGCCCTGAAAAAAGCTAGGTGCCAATCTTGGATATCTTTAGTTTCCTCAGTCAACAGTAGAACACCACCATCTTCTGTATGGAGGAAAATAAAAATTTAATGGCAGGCAAATTTACCCCAAACCCACCACCAGTGTTGAAGGTGAGCAGTCAGTATGTGACTGAAGCAAATGATGTTAGTAATGCACTGACTGATCATTTTTCAAATGCATCATGCAAGAGTGATGGAGCTCCTTGTCACCAGTATAGGAGCATTGAAGAAAAAAAAAATTAATTTTGCAACAGAAAGGGAAGAGTTGTATAATTCTCCTTTTACTGAAGGAGAATTTGATTCTGCACTTGCTACTTGTAACAATACAGCCCTTGGACCCGATGGAATTCCATATGCAATGATTAAACATGTACCTTTTAATACAAAGTTATTTATTTTAAGCATTAGTAATAGAATATGTCATGACCATAGTTATCCAAGTGTTTGGGAACTAGCCATCATTTTAGCATTTATAAAAACTGGTAAGGACAAGTTTTTAGTAGCAAACTATCGACCAATTGCATTGACATCTTGCTTATGTAAAATCACCAAACTCAGAGTATGGTGAAAATGGTTGACTCCGGTGGTTATTACGATTTGTCATTTAGCTACTCTGTAAACTCGTCGGAACACAGGCAAATAAGTTGACTCCAATGGTTATTACAATTGGCTATGTAACTAATCAGCAAACATTAAACCCTCGGGAAATAGTTGACTGTGGTGGTTATTACTATTGGCTATTTAGTTACTCATCAAATTAGTCGTAACACAGGCAAAAGAATTGACTCCAAGTGGTTATTATGATTTTCTGTTTAGCTACTCTGTAAACTCGGAGCACAGGCAAAACAATTTACTGCGGTCGTTATTACGATTGGCTATTTAACTACTCAGCAAACTTGCAGCATAGTGGAAACGGTTGACTGTGGTCGTTATTACGATTTTTTATTTACCTACTCAGGAAACTGGGAATACAAGGAAAAAAGAGTAGATTCTGGTGGTTATTACAATTTGCTATTTAGCCACACAGCACATTGGGAGCACAGGCAAAACAGTTGACTGCAGTGGTTATTACGATTGGCTATTCAACTACTCGGCAAACTTGCAGCACAGTGGAAACGGTTGACTCTGGTGGTTATTACGATTTGCTATTTAGTTACTCATCAAACTCAGAGCACAGTGGAAACTGTTGACTCCGTTGGTTATTACGGTCTGCTATTTAACTACTCAGCAAATTCGTAGGATCACAGGCAAAGCGGTTGACTCCTTTGGTTATTACGATTGGCTATCAAGCTACTCGGCAAACTCAGAGTACAGTGGAATCGGTTGACTCTGGTGGTTATTACGATTTGCTATTTAGCTACTCAGCAAACTCGTCTGAGCACAGACAAAGCAGTTGCCTCTGGTGGCTATTACGATTAGCTATTTAGTTACTCAGCAAACTTGGAGCACAAGCAAAACAGTTGGCTGTGTTGGTTATTACGATTGGCTATTCAACTACTCACCAAACTCAGAGTATGGTGGAAACGGTTAACTCCGTTGGTTATTGTGATTTGCCATTTAGCTACTCTGTAAACTCGTCGGAACACAGGCAAATAAGTTGACGCCAATGGTTATTACAATTGGCTTTGTAACTAATCAGCAAACACTAAACCCTCGGGAAACAGTTGAATTTGGTGGTTATTACTATTTGCTATTTAGCTACTCATCAAACTAGTCGTAACACAGACAAAAGAGTTGACTCCAAGTGGTTATTATGATTTGCTATTTAGCTATTCAGGAAACTGGGAGTACAAGGAATATGAGTAGACTCAAGCGGGTATTATGATTTTCTATTTAGCTACTCAGTAAACTCGGAGCACAGGCAAAACAATTTACTGCGGTCGTTATTACTATTGGCTATTTAACGACTCGGCAAACTTGCAGCACAGTGGAAACAGTTGACTCTAGTGGTTATTATGATTTGCTATTTTGTTAATCAGCAAACTCTAAACCCTCGGGAAACAGTTGACTGTGGTGGTTATTGCAATTTTCTATTTACCTACTCAGGAAACTGGGAATACAAGGAAAAAGAGTAGACTCTGGTGGTTATTACAATTTGCTTTGTAGCTACACAGCACATTGGGAGCACAGGCAAAACATTTGACTGCGGTGGCTATTACGACTGGCTATTCAACTACTCAGCAAACTTGCAGCACAGTGGAAACAGTTGACTCCGGTGGTTATTATGATTTGCTATTTAGTTACTCAGCAAACTTGGATCACAGTGGAAACTGTTGACTCCGGTGGTTATTACGTTTTGCTATTTAGCTACTCAGCAAATTCGTAGGAGCACAGGCAAAACAGTTGACTCGTGTGGTTATTACAATTGGCTATTCAGCTACTCTGCAAGCTCAGAGTAAAGTGGAATCGGTTTACTCTGGTGGTTATTATAATTTGCTATTTAGTTACTCAGCAAACTCGTCTGAGCACAGGCAAAGCAGTTGACTCTGGTGGCTATTACGATTGGCTATTTGATTGCTCAGCAAACTTAGAGCACAGGCAAAACATTTGGCTGTGGTTATTTCGATTGGCTATTCAACTACTCACCAAACTCGGAGTATGGTGGAAACGGTTGACTCTGGTGGTTATTACAATTTGCCATTTAGCTACTGTGTAAATTTGTCGGAACACAGGCAAATAAGTTGACTCCAATGATTATTACAATTGGTTGTGTAACTAATTGGCAGACACTAAACCCTCGGGTTACCATTGGCTATTTAGCTATTCATCAAACTAGTCGTAACACAGGCAAAAGAGTTGACTCCAAGTGGTTATTTTGATTTGCCTTTTAGCTATTCAGGAAACTGGGACTACAAGGGAAAAGGGTAGACTCAGGCAGGTATTATGATTTTCTATTTAGCTACTCAGCCATCTCGGAGCAAAGGCAAAACAATTTACTGCGGTGGTTGTTTCTATTTGCTATTTAGCTACTCAGCAAACTCGTCGGAGCACCAGCAAAGCATTTGACTCCAGCGGTTATTGCGATTGGGTATTTAGCTGCACAGAAAACTAGGAGCACAAGCAAAACAGTTTACTGTGGTGGTTATTACGATTGGATTTTTAGCTACTCACTAAACTCGGAGTGCTCTGGAAATGGCCGACTTCAGTGGGAATTACGATTTTCTATTTAGCTACTCGGCTAAGTCGTCGGAATACAGGCAAAGCTTTTAACTTCAATGGCTGTTAGAATTTGCTGTTTAACTAATCTGCAAACTCTAAACCCACAGGAAACAGTTGACTTTGGTATTTATTACAATTGGCTATTTAGCTACTCATCAAACTAGTCGGAACACAGACAAAAATATTGACTCTAGTAGTTATTATGATTTGCCATTTAGCTATTCAGGAAACTGGGATTACAGTGAAAAGAGTAGACTCTGGTGATTATTACAATTCACTTTTTAGCTACTCAGGAAACTTGGAGTACAAGGAAAAAGCGTAGAGTCCGGTGATTATTACGATTTTCTATTTAGCTACTCAGGTAACTGGGAGTACAGGGAAAAAGAGTAAAGTCCTGTGATTATTACGATATGCTATTTAGCTACGCAGGAAAAGAGAGTAGACTCCGTTGGTTATTACGATTTGCTATTTAGCTACTCGGGAAACTGGGAGTACAAGGAAAAAGCGCAGAGTCCGGTGATTATTACGATTTGGTATTTAGCTAATCAGGAATCTGGGAGTACTGGGAAAAAGAGTCGAGTTCAGTGATTATTATTATTTTCTGTTTAGCTTCTCAGGAAACTGGGAGTACAAGAAAAAAGAGTAGACTCTGGTGGTTATTACGATTTGCTGTTTAGCTACTCAGGAAACTGGGAGTACAGGGAAAAAGAGTGGAGTCCAGTGATTATTAAGATTTGTTATTAAGCTATTCAGGAAACTGGAAGTACAGGGAAAAGAGTAATCTCCGGTGGTTATTACGATTTTCTATTTAGCTACTCGGTAAAATGGGAGTACAAGGAAAAAAGAGTAGATCCCGGTAGGTATTACGGTTTGCTATTTTGCTGTTCAGGAAACTGGGAGTACAGGGGAAAAGAGTAGACTCCGGTGGCTATTGCGATTTTCTATTTAGCTACTCAGCAAAGTGGGAGTGCTGGAAAAAAAAAAGTAGAATTCGGTGGTTATTACGATTTGCTATTTAGCTATTCAGGAAACGGGGAATATAGGGAGAAAGAGTAGACTTCGGTGGTTATTATGATTTGCTAGTTAGCTATCGAGCAAACTCGATCCACAAACTGCAAATTCTTATGGTTATTACGATTGGATATTTATTTGCTCGACAAATTCGAAAAAAAATTGTAGACTCAATAAACTACTTATGATATTTAAAAATAATCTCTCATCTTCAGGTTTAGTCTTGGCGTAGATGATTTCCCTAGTATTTAATTCTTATGAAGTAATTACATTTGAAAGATCAATAACAAACAGGCCTGGGGTATTCATATAATGTGCTTTTATAAAACACAGATGAATCGATTTATTTATAAAAAGCCAGTTATATTTACCAAGATATTAGTAATTATCTGTAAACTATATCTAAATAATTTTGTAGGAGCTGATTTTAAAATTTAATATTAAGAATAATTTTTAATGGCAATAAATTATATACATTATACACATTAAGTATTCTTATTTTTCTATGACAATACATTAATAAAAATACCTATATTGATTCCCGAACATCCCAAGACCATATAAAATATTTTACTTAAAGATACCACACACTTTCACTGAAATACCAACAATGAATTTGTGTAACAGTTCGACTCATATTTCAGTGATTTTATGTAATCATTTGAATTTTCAGTTATTATATATAATCAGTAATTGTCACAGTGATTACACGTTTTCAGTGTAACATAAATATATTTCCGGAAGGGATGGTGCATGGGAGGGTTTAGTCCAATGATATCTCGATAAATCTTTAGACGTATGATTCCTAGTCAATCCCCCATAAATTTTTTAGGCCCTAACAAACTCTCACGCCTATTCATAATTGGGGGTTGGGAACTAGTGAGCGATAGTCGGGGATTGAACACGGTCCCAGAAATTTCCAGCAAGAGCTTTGAACCAATCCGCCAAATGTGTTCATAGATATGAGATGAATCTATCAAGAAGACAAAAATGGCTGTATTCATGATTTTAAAGGTTGAATTAACGAATCAATGTACAAAATTTCTTTAATCTGATTGTTATTGATGTGCTTTATACGAGGTTTTGGTACGCTACGTAGAACAAATTACATATATATATTTAAAGAAAAAGTATAAAGCACCAGTTATCAAATGTGTAAGATTATCATATTTTCCATCCATTAATCACAATGATGATAACGTTGTGAACATCACTGAAAACTATTATGCCTTTTCGTGTCCACAAAATTATAGTCTCCGAAGTTTCCGCTATGCTAACAGAACCCTCAAGTCCCAGCCCTTCAGTCAAATAGAATGAATTTTCTCACCTAGGAATTTTATAATGTCTCAATTTTATACGTATGCAAACTATTACCCTTGTTCTATGCTTTGTTTTTTAAGTGTAATTTACACTTCTTAAAACCTCCCGAAATGTCATGTCTATTTCTGCATTTCTGTTCTTTATATGTACCTAAAGACCTCTCCGTACCAAAATATTGTACACATTTTTTTTTTATTTACATTCAACATTCATACGTCTTTACTTGTTCTGTTATTTACCTTTTTCTCTTTTTGTCACCATCTTTAAACTGTCTCTACCGTCGATGTCTCGATTTCTGCTTTCAGCAGGAAGTATGCTATTACTGTCATTCAGTTTTAACTTTATACATTTGCAACACAATTTCTCAGCCTGTGTTGTATATTATCAACGTAAAATGTCACTCACAGTTGTTGTTGTTTTTTATTTATTTATTTTTTCCCCAACCTTTAATTTTGCTCTTTCTCTAACCTCTCTCCCCACTATATCCGTAAAAATGATTGGATAAATGGGGCCTAAACACGTATTTGAGTCAATGGGGGGTATTCATAAAGAAAAGGATATGCTTATACTTGCAATATATGAAGGAAATCCTTCTACTTGTATTCATAAATATTTCAAGCAAAAGCTTCTACTTTTAGAGCAAAAGCATATCCTTATAATCACATAAAAGTAAATGGTTATACATAAAGAAGACCCTTTACTTCATATAAAGAACATATGCTTCGAAAAAGTCGAGTCTGGTCAGTAGCAGACTGCAGTTCGAAGAGAAAGGTTGTTCTGTCCGATTCTCAGCACGATGGCAGATTTTGTGGATGTGAGGCATGTTAAACAATGCATGCCCCGTTTACCCACACTTGATCGTGATTTCAAGATGTTATTCCGTTTTGAAGAACAAAATGTACAGTGGCTTGCGGACAGATATCTTGTCCACACCTGGAATCTCGATGAAATATCAAGGTTAAGCCATAACCTTGTGATATACATTTTACATTTGCCTTTGCATGTATAAACAGTTGGGAGAATACGAAGGCTGCTGTATTTAGGGATGTATGTATGTGCAAACAGTATATATGTATGTATGTATGTATATATATATGTATGTATATATATATATATATATATATATATGTGTGTGTGTGTGTGTGTGTGTGTGTGTGTGTTTACAGTACATGCAAATATACTGTATTCATATAATATATAAATATAGTTTATATATTTATATATATATATATATATATATATATATATATATATATATATATATATGTATACATGTATATGTATGTATATGTATACAGTATATATATAATATATATATGTATATGTATGCATATATTATATATATGTATATATATGTCTGTGTATATATATGTATATATATATATACATCGTATAAATATACATATATACACAGAATATTCATATACTGCAAAAGCTTATATACATGCATGTATATACACATATATAGACTATATATATATATATATATATATATATATATATATATATATATATATATATATATATATATATATCGATTCGTACCAGAAATAGATTGCTCTAAATCCCAAACCTGAAGTAATTTAGCTGAAATCAACTATTTCAATTCGGTTTGCTTTAAACCTCAATTACCCTTCGCCCTTCGTCCGGGTATCTTAAAGTTTCCTTCAAACTGCAAAGTTGAACGTTTAGCGTCTTCAAAACTTTTCAACTCAAATCCATAAATCAAATCACGTAGTTGTTTATTATTATTATTATTATTATTATTATTATTATTGTTATTATTGTTGTTGTTGTTGTTGTTGTTATAAAACAAGAATGGAATTTTTCGCGAGTCCTAAAAGAATTCGGAAGAAAATCTTCTCGGATTTCCAAACGCCTTGACAAGAAAACGCCATAGACTTAGCATGGAATTCTGAATGCCTCCAGAACGGAATCTCAGAACGGTATCGGAAGAAAACTTTCCCGGATTTCCAAATGGCTTCAGAAAAAATAGCCATAGACTTAGCATGGAATTCTGAATGCCTCCAGAACGGAATCTCAGAACGGTTTCGGAAGAAAACTTTCCCGAATTTCCAAAAGTCTTCAAAGGACATAGCCGTATACTTAACATGGATTTCTGAATGACTCCAGAACTGAAATTTCCAGGAGCAGTCCTGAACAACTCCTCCCCGAGCTTCAAATGACTTCTGAAGACCTGATCTTCATTTTTTCAAACGTAGCCTGCATCACCTCACATGATCTGTATGTAGCTGGCGAAATCTAGCCAAGGAATTGCGCGTAAATAGGAGTAAGAGGAAATGAGTTGATGACTGGGAGAAGGATTTCACTTAACTCACAGAGATCGCTTTCTGGCGGATAGAAAGCTGCCGGTAAGAATTATGTGTTACGTCTTCGGAACACCATCAACTACAGATGGTTTTGGTTGCTGCCGAAGTTGCCGATCGTTCATTTTATATCGCCCGACCTATAGAAAAACATGGGATCTTCCATTAGCAGCTGAGCTTTGAAGATCATAAGGTATGCGCCTTGAAGGATCCTTTTCTTGGGCTTTTGCGACGATGTCTTATTAAAGGAGACTCTTGGAAAAAGTACGAGGCTTTGTATCGGTGCAAAAACGGATTGCGGGGAATGAGGATGGAGGCAGAATGGTTCAACTGAACGGTGAGTGACGTGTAGTTTTTCAACAGGATTGTCCCAAAATTCGCCATTGAAGTAAGGACATATCCAGACGACATTGGTAAATATATCATGTTGCTCTTCATTTACTTTGGCATGATAGTGTATGCGGAGAAATCGATAGTATTAATCTCTTTACTCATTGCCCAGATAGGTAAAGAATAAATGCCTTCAATTTCCTTGAGGAATCTGACGAAGTGAGGACTCGCGGCACTGAAATCTCTTTTGAAATCTAGAAGGACACTGACGAACTAAGGAAAAGAGACAATGAAATCTCGAAAGAAACAGATAATCTAAAGAAAGAAGATCTTGAAAACTAGAAGACAGGAGAGAACAGCGAAGAGGAGCCTCGAATGCCAGAGGTAAGACACCTAAAAATAGAGAGCCTCTAATGCTAGAAGTTAGGCACCTCAAAATATAGATCGAAGACCCTCTAATGCTAAAAGTATGGAACCTAGAAATATATGTCAAAGAACTTGTAATGCTAGAAGTGTGGGAGCTAAAGAGAGAGGTCAAAGAACTACTAATGTTAGAGGTGTGGGAGCTATAAAGAGAGGTCAAAGAACTTCTAATGCTTGAGGTAAGGGAGCTGAAAAGAGGTCAAAGAACTTCTAATGCTAGAGGTGTGGGAGCTAAAAAGATGTCAAAGAACTTGTAATGCTAGAGGTGTTGGAGCTAAAAAGAGGTCAAAGAACTTCTAATGCTAGAGGTGTGGGAGCTAAAAAGAGGTCAAAGAACTTCTAATGCTAGAGGTGTGGGAGCTAAAAAGAGGTCAAAGAACTTCTAATGCTAGAGGTGTGGGAGCTAAAAAGCAGTCAAAGAACTTCTAATGCTAGAGGTGTGGGAGCTAAAAAGAAGTCAAAGAACTTCTAATGCTAGAGGTGTGGGAGCTAAAAAGAGGTCAAAGAACTTCTAATGCTAGAGGTGTGGGAGCTAAAAAGAAGTAAAAAAACTTCTAATGCTAGAGGTGTGGGAGCTAAAAAGAGGTCAAAGAACTTCTAATGCTAGAGGTGTGGGAGCTAGAAAAAGGTCAAAGAACTTCTAATGCTAGAGGTGTGGGAGCTAAAAAGAGGTCAAAGAACTTCTAATGCTAGAGGTGTGGGAACTAAAAAGAGGTCAAAGAACCTCTAATGCTAGAGGTGTGGGAGCTAAAAAGAAGTCAAAGAACTTCTAATGCAAGGGGTGGGGGAGCTAAAAAGAGGTCAAAGATCTTCTAATGCAAGGGGTGTGGGAGCTAAAAAGAGGTCATAGAAATTCTAATGCAAGGGGAGGGGGATCTAAAAAGAGGTCAAAGAACTTCTATTGTAAGGGGTGGGGTAGCTAAAAAGAGGTCAAAGAACTTCTAATGCAAGGGGTGGGGGAGCTATAAAGAGGTCAAAGAACTTCTAATGCTAGAGGTGGGGGAGCTAAAAAAAGGTCAAAGAACTTCTAATGCAAGGGTGGGGTAGCTAAAAAGAGGTCAGAGAACTTCTAATGCAAGGGGTAGGGGAGCTAAAAAGAGGTCAAAGAATTTCTAATGCAAGGGGTGGGGGAGCTAAAAAGAGGTCAAAGAACTTCTAATGCAAGGGGTGGGGGAGCTAAAAAGAGGTCAAAGAACTTCTAATGCAAGGGGTGGGGGAGCTAAAAAGAGGTCAAAGAACTTCTAATGCAAGGGGTGTGGGAACTAAAAAGAGGTCAAAGAACTTCTAATGCAACGGGTGGGGGAGTTAAAAAGAGGTCAAAGAACTTCTAATGCAAGGGGTGAGAGCTAAAAAGAGGTCAAAGAACTTCTAATGCAAGGGGTGTGGGAGCTAAAAAGAGGTCAAAGAACTTCTAATGCAAGGGGTGGGGAAGCTAAAATGAGGTCAAAGAACTTCTAATGCAAGGGGTGTGGGAGCTAAAAAGAGATCAAAGAACTTCTAATGCAAGGGGTGGGGGTGCTAAAAAGAGGTCAAAGAACTTCTAATGCAAGGGGTGTGGGAGCTAAAAAGAGGTCAAAGAACTTCTAATGCAAGGGGTGTGGGAGCTAAAAAAAAGGTCAAAGAAATTCTAATGCACGGGGTGTGGCAGCTAAAAAGAGGTCAAAGAACTTCTAATGCAAGGGGTGGGGGAGCTAAAAAGAGGTCAAAGAACTTCTAATGCAAGGGGTGTGGGAGCTAAAAAGAGGTCAAAGAACTTTTAATGCAAAGAGTGGGGGATAGATGTTGCCAGCATCTTTCTGATGCGTAAACTTAATTAAATACAAGTAAAAACAGGGCATTAAATACGTATTATAAATACTAAACTCTTTCTTATCTTGACAGCACAAATGAAATCTTACAAGTTCCAACATGTAACTAAGCGCTCCCGAAACACGAGTCAACCTTTTACTTCTGCTTGGAGGATATCCTCGCAAGTAAAAGGTAGAAGTACAAGGTAATTCTCTGAAGCAAAAGGTAGAAGTATAAGCAAATCTTTCTTTCCATAATCATAATGATTACCTTATGCTCACAAGGATATCCTTCATTTTTATGAATACCTCCCAATAGCTTCCACATATTACATACCTGAATTTTATCTCTCTCTCTCTCTCTCTCTCTCTCTCTCTCTCTCTCTCTCTCTCTCTCTCTCTCTCTCTCTCTCTCTCTTTTTGCACAAGCCGTTGTACGCTACATACACTATTCATAATTCTTAGTCTAGTCTGTAGCCTTTCCACTGGATAAAGAACTTTGCGAACGTACACAGTAACAGACTAAATAAGTAAACTATTAAGATAATAAATAAAATAAGTTGAAGGGGGTTTACGTAGATATTCAACTGTGTCCTGTCTGCATCGTGGAAGATGAGGTGTTGGACATGGCAGCGTTGAGCAGGTTTTGAAAAGGTAATGGTGTCTTCGTAGCACAGTATGTGTCTACTGATGGAAACCTCTCGTGTGCTGGTACGAGTCCTGTCACGGATAGGATTGTCGTATCTTGTTCCCTTGTTCCTTTTAATCAGATATAAACTACAGTAGATTCTAGTGATCAGCGAATTTTAAAGAGAAAAGTTGGAGGTTATTGTGTTTTGTAAAATACACTCACGCATATATACATATTGTATCTATCTATTTATCTATATATATATATATATATATATATATATATATATATATATATATATATATATATATATATATATATATATAAGATAGATTCATGATATAGTATATAATTATGATTTTTGGTCTGTTAGGATTTTTGTGTTGTTTATAATAAATAAATGGAAGGAATATTTTTTTTTTTCGCTTCTCCCTTTCATAAGCAATAGATAGGTTAATAGTTTTCTTCTTTGGAATAAAAGATAAAGGGTAAAACAAGAATTGAAACTGGATTTGATGTAGCCTCTTAAACATATTTAAAATTGTGTTTTTATGGTTACAGGAGTTAAATTACGATTACAAGCGTTACGTGACCGAAATCAAGTGTAATTACATGTACAAACTTAAACATGAGAAGATGCCACATGTGCTTATGTTTTTTGCGTTTACACACACACTCACACACACACTTGAACTGTATTGCGTTATGAAAACAATTTGTGCTGTCTGTGGTAACGAATGAAAAGCAACAAGTGTTATACCTTGACACCTGTGAAGAAATTGGATTTTGCTACAGATTTTAGTTATGTAAAGACCTATTGACATTCATTGGAGAAAATTTGATGGATTACGTGATTTTTTTTTATTAGATCAACATTGATTCTTCTAATCAATTTGAATAGAAATCTGTGATATGTTCGTATAAACAGCCCTTGCTTTCTGTTGCCTCAGATGCAAGAGTAATAAGTATCACTTAATTGTATGATTGCCTGCGTTTGTAACTTCCCATGTTTATGCATTGTATATAAATAGTGCCTTTGACCTAAAAAGAAAAGTACAAAACTAGATTTTGGAGCTAAGTCAGCAACCCAGTGCTGAGTAAATGTAATCTGATGAACCAGGAGCTTATCAGCGGACGCACCTGTTGGAACACCCGTCATTATATTAGACTATACTGTACACATATACACACATTTTATATATATATATATATATATATATATATATATATATATATATATATATATATATATATATATATATATATATATATATATATTACTCATCATGAACTCTGCTCTAAATCTTTCTCAATAATTTTATATATACAGTCACAAAAGGCTTATTGGCAGTGTCGAGCCAACCTATGTGCACAAACTTCACCGTTTACTACTATGATGCACTCTTTCGTTTCCTTGATTTCGGAGCCTTTCCTTCCTATCAAGTCCTTCACACAATCCATCCAACATTTCGTAGCCCTTCCTATATCATAGCATCTCTAATTTATACACATTGTGAATAGGTTTTTTTTGCTTAAGCAACGTTTCTGCTTCCCAAAGTTTCATGCGCTATGGACTTTAGTTTTAAAGGTAGAAGGCAGCACAAATAAGATGCTGATGATGGATGTTTCGAAAACAAACGTTTGAAGTTTAGTTCATCTACCTGGTTTGTTATTTTCAGCAATGTTATTTTTATTTTTAATTATCGTCATAACGCAACCTAAAAGGCAAATAATCGTCATCTTGCATACATAAATATCTCTGGAACAGTAGTCATTGCGAAGGGTAAATCTAATTTAATTATTATATCGAACGTTGTTTATACACTGTATTCTGTATCTCCATTTAAAAGATTTTGTTATTTCGCAATCATACTTTCAGATGAGACCCTGAGATTTATTAAACATTTTTTTCTTAACTAATCATTTTGAAAATTCCTTAAAACCATATGCACAGCAACAGTATAAGGGGATAGGTGGGAGAGGGGAGGGGCAGAATTAGGATTGGAGAGAAAAGTGTTAAAATGAAGCACAGTGGGAGGTAAAAAGATTGGGGCAGACCCAATAGCTCTCTCTCTCTCTCTCTCTCTCTCTCTCTCTCTCTCTCTCTCTCTCTCTCTCTCTCTCTCTCTCTCTCTCTGTTTTTTTTTTATTTTTTTTTTTTGCCAACATCATGCCTTTTGGACTTCCAGGAGGTTAGTTCTCTTGCCAGACTCCTTTTCTGGGGCTTGTTTATTTATTTGTTTGTCTACTTTTTGTTTTATTTTAAAACTCTCAATTTGGTTCGTCCTGAGCAAAGAAAGGAGCTATTCTTTTACACTAGGAATGCTCGATTTGTGTCTGTTATTTCCTTACTCGTTGCAAGTTCTGGGTAGATGTTTTTTTATCTTTCCTTGTGTGGCTCTTCTGTGGTACCTGATGTTTACTGGTTCGAGGTTTTATATGCTATGGAGTGAAACAATATTTGAAATGCATGAATTGTTATATGTGTATTTCATGGAACTAATATATAATAAAAATGCTCAGTATGCATTTTTGAATTTGGAAACTCGTTGGAGTATGGCGAACACGAGAAAAACACTTCTCAGGCGAAAATAAAAAACGGCAATTCTCATCACTTCACAAGTTTCTGTAGCCAAAAGTTCTTTATAAGCAGAGAGATTAAGCGACACAGTGTTACATGATAGAAGGTGCCACAAAACAATATTGGAGTGGCAGATGTTTTATTTGTATGATCGTTATCATTGCTAAAAAAAAAAAGAAAGGTATTATAAAGGTACTGTGATGTAGATATATCGATATGGTTTTGTATGTGTGAAAAAAATTATTACAATGCTGTTTAATTTAGAATATGATGATTTACTTTCGATGCATTTTGTACTTTTTTGGAAATAATTTCTGACAGTAATTAGTAACTTGTGTATGTTAACCTTCTAAAAAAGTAATAAAGGGATTATATAGAAATAGCAATCGTGCATGACACAAGTAGCTTTTGAATTAAAATTCAGACATATCATTGTTAAGGACAGAAATAATTTCAACTAAGTGTTTAACTTCTTTATACCTGCTTTTCAAATAGATGTCACATGCAATTTTTAAAGTCATTATTTTAAACACGTTTGTTGACGCGAAAGAGTTATTTCGCTGTTAATACATATCAAAAGAGTAGTGAATTCTACTCTAGTGACTGTTTTATATTCAGTGTAAATGCATAAGTAGTTTTATACAGCATAAACCACAGCTGATAACATGAATAATAATTAGGGAAAAGATTGAGAGATCATGCTTTCAAGATGAAACAAGAGAGAAGGGATATTGATCTTCAAATACAAAAGTATGAAATTTTCTGATATCTTATTTTATTTTAGTTTTTTCATTTTATATTTAACCATGTTTATTTTTAGGGAGCTTCTTTCAGAAGTTAACACTATTTTGGCTTTGAGGAATGTGTTCAAATGAATAACATTGCTGCTACTAGACTTACCATTTCATTCATGATTAATTTGGATCCGTATAACAGATTTTATGCTTTGTTGAATAGGCTTAGCCTTAAATATTAATGTGGTAAATAGGCTTAGCCTTAAATATTAATGTGGTAGATGATATCCGTTTTTATCATTTCAGTTTTCTACTTATTAGGTAAAGTTCATCCTAGCTGCCTAGCAAAGGATTGGATTTGGTGGTGATACTAATATTTGAGAGTAATGCTGTTGTTTTCATTGACAAGTGAGACCTCTACATTTTCTTGAACTA
>NC_090745.1:87436747-87454149 GCF_036898095.1 Palaemon carinicauda
GATAGAGGGGATGTATGGATCATATTTTTATATTTAACAAAAGTTAAGGAGGTATATTTTGCCATTATGGATCTAGAGAAAGCTCATGATAGAGTTGATAGGGATGCAATGTGAAATGTGATGAAGTTATATGAAATTGCTGGAAAGTTGTTGCAGGCAGTGAAGAGTTTATACATAGGCAGTAAAGTGTGTTACGATAGGGAAGTGAGTGGGAGAGTGGTTTCCAGTGAAACTGGGGCTGAGACAGTGATGTGTGATGTTACCATGCTTGTTCAATTTGTTTGTTGATATAACTGTAGAAGAGGTGAATACATGAGTGCTTGGTCAAGTATTGAAACTGATAAATGAGAGCGAATATAAGTGGGAGGATAATCAGCTGTCTGCGGATGATACTGTTTTGGTAGCAGACTCGGAGGAGAAACTGTGTCGACTAGTGACTGAATTTGGAAGAGTGCTTGAGAGAAGGAAGTTGTGAGTGAATATGGGTAAGAGTAAGGTTAAGAGGTGCCCAGGAAGGGAGGCTGGTGCTAGATTCAATGTCATGTTGACTGGAGAAGTACTTGAGGAAGTAGAGTAGTTTAATTACTTGAGTTCTGTTATTACTGCAAATGGTAGAGTGTAAGCAAATGTACATTAAAGAGTGAATGAAGGATGTAAAGTGTTGGGGTCAGTGAAGGGAGTGGTAAGGAATAGAGGGTTAAGGATGAATGTAGAGACAGTTCTGTACGAGAAAGTGATTGTACCAATTGTGAAGTATGGATTGGTGATGCGAATGAAAGTGACAGAAACAGAAATTGAATGTGTTCAAGATAAACTGTCTAAGGAGTACGGCTAGTGCGTCTCGATTTGACAGGGTTCAGAGCAATGTAGTAAGAGCAAGAACGGGTGCGAGGAATGAATTGGCAGCTAGAGTAGATGTGAATGTGTTAAGTTTGTTTGGCCATGTAAAAGGAAGGAAAATAGTCATTTGCTGAAGATGATGACGAATGCAAGAGTCGATAGAAATGCAAGAGGAAGGCCAAGGTTTGGGTGGATGGATGGAGTGTGATTGTTAGGCAGTCCCAGTAAGCCCTGCTGCTACATCCGGGAGTTAGTATATGAAGCTTTATTTGTGGAAGAAGGCGGTGGAGGGTGGGCTATGACGCCCTAGCAGTACCGACCAACTCGGTACTGTCAGACAAGAAGGAACAAGGGAAAAAATCCCCCTTGTTTCTCTTTGGATGTCGGCTACCTCCCAAAATTGGGGAAAATGCCATGGTAATAGATAGATTTCTTAATTGTAAGATTGGTATTATGAGTAAATATTCATCAAGATTTCATTATATTAGTGCAAAATATATTATCAACAATATATCTTAGGTTGTTGATTGATCACTTCAGTGCTCAGTGTAAATTTAGTAACAATAAGAGTACAATAGAAAATAAGGGCGAAGTGATATGTAATTGGTGTTGTTAAAGAACTAGCTTTATGAATTCACATGTAACTAAACTCTAGAGTAGTTACTAAAAGAAATAGAAAATAAAACCTGCGAGAAATATGAAAATATCAGCTCTCTTGCTCACTCCTTGAGGCATTCATTGGTGATAAAGAATTCAGACATTCTGTGGAAATTATGATAATTTGGATGATAAAATGATTCTAAAGTTTGATTTGTACAAATTTTTGTGGCGTTGCGATTCATTCGTTTTATATATTCATCTGAATTCATATTGTACTTACACCATTTAAAATATATCATATTTGATTCGTGCTCTGTTTTATTCATTCGTTTCATTGAATCATCTGAATTTATATTGTATTACATACCATATAGAATATATAGTATTTTGTTGATGGTCAAACGTTTTATCATTTATGCTTTCGTACCCATAATTTGAAATGGCCTTGTATTCACCAACATATTTAAGGGGCAGTGATGAAATGAAATTTCCTGGACTGGGGACGACTGCGAGTTCTAATGTGGAGTTTATCAAATTTATTGTTTTTACACACACTAACATTAGCAGTACTTATCATTACCTAGATTTTTGAAAAATGAATATGATTATGATATAATTATTGATGTTCTAATTAGCGTTGGTGCTCTTGTTATTAGTTTTGAGATTTATGTTTGATTGAGGAGTATCTGATTCCAATGGTTTAAAAAGTGACTCGAAACTCGGTGGAGTTGATTTATCCACCATGATTTCTGACTTGTAAAGCATAATTACATCATGATTATAATAAACCTAATTTGCTGGAAAGCCTTGTCCAAACATCTGTCTTCATGTAGGGCCATTTAGCGGTGATTGTTTCCGTCTTGTTGTCATTAATGGCGTTTACCAATTTATTACTAAATTGAATGATTTTCACTATTC
Organism: Palaemon carinicauda; assembly: GCF_036898095.1. Taxonomy (NCBI): domain Eukaryota; kingdom Metazoa; phylum Arthropoda; class Malacostraca; order Decapoda; family Palaemonidae; genus Palaemon; species Palaemon carinicauda. The sequence continues at coordinate 87,439,106 of NC_090745.1, forward strand.
CATAATCAACTTCTGTTGCTTGGTTTTGCCTATGTATTAGACAAGGAATAGATGTCGTTTTTTTAAAACTGTATATGATGAAAAATGCTTCTTACCTTTAGCGACTCATACGTTTTTAACAGGTTGTCTTTTTGTGAAAGAGAGGGTAGCCATGTGATGTCATCTCCCGCAGGAATTGGTACTGCGCATCACCTTCGGGATGCAACGTTAATATTTCATTCTGTACGATTATTTCCGTTGGGTTGATCACCTAATCAATAATATCATTATTATCGTTTTTTCCATAGTTGATAGGTACAAGTAGTATACCTTGAGATGCATGAAATCTTTTTGGTCTCGAAGAGATGCTGACAATTTCCTTGATCAAGTGTTGACAATCCCTTTTTGTTATTTATGCAGCTCCTCGTCAAGGAAATTAAATAAGAATATGCCTAGCAGTTTGGTTGTAGACTATCCAGGAAAACTTTATATATATGACAGCGTAATGTGATAGGCTTACAACATTCTGAATGTATTAAACAGTGTTTTCACGTGAAATTCAAAGATTTTGTTTACATATAGTTTATGTGAATCCGGGAAAAGTGTTTGGAAGAGCGGCAAAGTGGTAAACTTTGTCTTTCAATTATTTATACTGATAAATTGGGAAAGTATCCCGCAGTGACAGTCTATCTTACAGGATGATACATCGTTTTGTGCGTATAATTGACTCGTACCTCATTTTGCATTGTTATAAAGATTCTCTCTGAATACTTGCACTTCACAGTCCTGAATATTCACTTATATTATATATTAAGCTATTAAATTACAAAACGTTTTGCAATGATCTCATGTGGTAAGAGTATTTTTGCACCCAAGTTGATCCTGATATCACCGTAGGAAGTAAACATTCCTGGATGTAAGATTGTTGGGGTTTACGGTTGTGGTAGCCTATTGGTAACGTCTCTGCCTAGCAGTCTGTTGGACGGGAGTTAAAGAAACGCTCAAGCTCGATAGTTTCTATTAGTGTTTGGAACCTCACCATCATTCTGAGGTAGGGTTGGGGATTTGAAGGAGTCTATACATATACCTGAGTCATCAACAGCCATTGCCTGGCCCTCCCTTGTCTTAACTTTATGGAAAGGGGCCTTGGGAGTTAACCATACGTAAATATGGTCAGTACCTAAGGCATCGTCCTGTTCCTCGCTTTGCCACTCATGAATTACCTTTAAACCTTCATGGATGCTGATATCAAACGCCTTTGAATGGTAATTTGGTGTGATAGTTTCGGTTATGGAATTGAACTGCATGAATGCATTAAGAGTGATTGTAAAGGGCGTGACTTAGTATTCCTAACATCACTTTTTTTCATCAGTATTTGTATTTCTAAAAATTTTATGTTTTTAGTATAAGCCTAATATAATGTACTAATGAAGTCTTTCATTTTCATTTGATTATTTAAAAGTTAAGTGTTACAGATTGCCGGATAAGTAATATTATGCTTGATTTTTTCCCATAAGTCTTACTGCTAGTAGTGGCGATTATCTTTTCTACTTCCTTGTGTATGGCCTTTCAAAAGTCTTATCCCTCCAGGTAAAACTTACTTAATTAAGGCCTTCCAGTGTTGGACTTTTTTTATGTTAGCGTCCGTAAAATCGTTGATATCTGTATCATTGTGTTTTACTTAAAAAATGTAGCATTTTTATTTTTAGATGCTTGCCATTCTGCTTATTCGGATTCTGAGAATCGAATTTAGGGGCAGATATTTTTTATTATATCATCAGATATTCGTTGGTAAGATTTTTATATTTAAACCAATTCTTTATTTGACTGCTTTCTTACTTAAAGTTTGTTTACTTTGTAATAGATTTACAGTATCCAGCCGCAAATTCTGCAAGGCGTAAAATACTTCAGTTTCCCAGCATACATTTTAGAAGGACCAAGGGTCAGCATCCTTGTATTTTTAGATTATTCTTTAAACGATGATATGCGTCAATTTTCCCCCTTTTCAGAAGATTATTTACTGCCACGAATAACAGAAAAAGAATTATTATCATCAATACTAACTTATTTTGAGATCAGTATCAACAGACTTGAAGAGAATCTTCGGACCATTACGTAATTAGTTTTCGTGTAACAAATAAGCAACCATTTAAATGACACTTGGATACGTAGAACATTTCGTGTAATGGTAATTTAACACGAATCCATAGTCTGTTCGCACGTTGCGAGTGAATAAATGAATATAAATGTAAAAGCCGAGGCCCGTCATGTGGACCTAGGGCTATTTAATACATCAGAAGGAAAACAGAAAACATAGGGGCAACAAGGGAGTTTCTGTTGTAAAAATTGTAATTCATGTTGAAGTTCACACATATTCATTAGAGTAGCCTGTGGAATGCTTGAGAGGAAAGTAAAAAATAAAAAAATAAATAACTGATGGTTAATTAGCTCACGAAGTTAGTTAAGGTTCAGGAGTATACTATACATTCGAATGACTCTTGGTAATTCATGAAATTTATAAAAAAAAAAAAAAAAATCTTTATTTTGTCTTCTGCAATGAAGCTCTCGAAAGTTATCATCACTGACGCACACGAGATGATGAGAGGGATCGAGAGAGAAAAAACTGGATTATCTTTCTCTTCCCGTCTTGACTTTGTGAGAAATTGTATGAAGACAATTTATGTAACCATATTTAGTTCGCTTATCTAAATGATTACGTTTTATACGAATGTTTTTATGACAGAGGGGAACGATTACACACACAAATAAAAAAGAACATACACACTGGGAAAATGGCTACCTGTCATGAGCTATCACGGGTATTATCAATCATATTTCCGGCCATTACATGAGCTTATTCAGCGTCCGTACTGCTGGACCATTGCTATTAGGACGGTTTAGGGAAATGTAAGGGGGACTTGTAATCGCCAACGGTGGTGAAAAGAGAAAGAGACATTTTGGGTGAATAAAAGGATAAAATTTGGAGTTGAATTTGCATTAAATTGTGATCATGTCGATTAGGATTGATTTCCATTTGGTTTTTTACCAGATCTTTCAAGAGTGCATTGTGGTTATTAATGATTGATAGTCCACAATTTATGAAAAAGAAATGTGTACTTGGAGTACTTATATATGATGAATATTACTCTTTTTCAGGTAAGAACCTGAGCCTGTTAGAACAAAGCTTTTAAGGTAAGTTTTTTTCCTTTTCCTCAAATGTTTATACCTGTTTAATTAGGCTTTTCTTGAAGCTTACGACAACTTCATATGTCACGGCACCCTATTTACCAGGCAATGTTACCGATGTGTGGTAGTAAGCCGTGCAACCTGAATATAGCTGCATTACTACTGTAAATGCTAACACAGTGTGCAGACTTGCCTGGGTACCCTGGTAGAGAGGAAATGTCCCCTAATTAACAAGTAACCATCCCTCTTTAAGGTCAATGGCAATCAAAATATCTCCCCTGTGTATTGTAAATCATGTGTAGTGTAAATCATGAAATGGCGAGTGGTGTGGAGTTTAAAACCCTTACATTGTATTGTATTTGCAATTTTAAATGTGGGTGGATGTGATACAGATGAGGGGAAACTTGTGAAAGCAGATTTATTCAATGAATGAGAGCTGGATGTTTTGGCACCTCCTAAGACGAAAGCACAATCTGGGAAGGAATTTCTGTTCCCTTTCTGCACGAGGCTGCTTTCCCTATTTGAGCCCCTTGGCTTGTAGCATCCTTCTTTTCCAACTAGGATTGTAGCTAGGCCAGTAATAATAATATGTTCTTGACCGATTGAGTTTTTAACAAGCCTTATATTTTCATATATAATCATTTATCTTTAATTATTTGTAATGTCTTTGCGTCGTTGTAAAGCTGCTGCATAATTTCTAGCTTCGTTTTATTAAGTTTGATGTGAATTAATGGGATTGTGTATACATGTCAAACGTATAGAATTGTGATGGTAGTAATATAAATCAGTAAGTAAATCATTAATGGCCAATAAAATAATGTTTTTTTTTTTCTGTGTATGGCTATTGCATAATTAGTTATGCGATTTTAAGTGTAAGGTTTTATTGTCTGTTTCCCCTTAGGAGTATTTAACTCTGTGGAATGTTTACTTGTAAACCCATAACATTTAGTGACGTGCAGAATTTTAATGAAAAAATAAAAGTATAACTTTTTTTTTTGTATATATTTTAATAGTACAGAACTTTTTCAGCTATCGAGGGCTAATGTCCCCTTTGTCTGACGATGGGGACAGTTGTCCTTGGAAGCAAAATAATTCTTTATTGCAATAATGTTTCTAAAAAATCTACATAAGGAAGGTATAGCCTACGTTTGCCATAGATAATAGTACTGTATTGATATTGTTCGATTTGACTAATTTATCCAAGGGTTTGATGACCGATGTAACATTATTTGCTGAATGTGACATTAAATCCTATTATCTTGTGAGACACATCTTTTAGGTAAACCTGCTTCATGTATGTATGTAACTTAAATATATTAATATATTATATAATTATATATATATATATGTATATATATATATGTATATATATATGTGTGTGTGTGTGTGTGTGTAAATATATGTATTATGCATGTTTATGTTATATACATTATATATATATATATATATATATATATATATATATATATATATATATATATATATATATATATGTGTGTATATATATATATGTATGTATATATATATATATATATATACATTTTATATATATATATATATATATATATATATATATATATATATATATATATATATATACACGATTCTATATAATTTGTGTGTAAGTACATTGCTGTGATAGGAAAATACCTTTTTTTTTTCACAAAATAAAGTGTTAACCTTTCATGAATTATGCGGTAATAACATATGTGCTACAAAGTAAACAAAAGATCCATGTGTAGCCAACACATTCATATAACACTTGTAGAGAGAGAGAGAGAGAGAGAGAGAGAGAGAGAGAGAGAGAGAGAGAGAGAGAGAGAGAGAGAGAGAGAGAGAGAATTGATCAATTATTCCCTTGCCTCTGTCATTTTCAGATATTGTATAATTGATTTCTTTTGCCTTGTTATGCCGTCTGACTCCTACTCTTGTTTTTAATGTCACAAGTTGTAATATTCCGTAGCAATTTTGTGATATAAGTTGAAATATTGTCCGGTTTCTGTATTTTATCATGACTTATGATTACAGATTACTATTTTTATTCAAATTACGATTAGGCGCCTTTGTGCGATGTATGGATATCGATTTTAGTTGCTCAAAATATCAGTTGGCTAAAAGAATGCTTTTTATTTTTCAATCAGGTGACCACATAAAAAGTAAATAAATGTGGGTTTTGGTAAATATTTTGATAAATAGTTGTTCGCATTTTGTCTTCATTTGTAAATTTGTCCGATGTCTTGATAATGTGATATTTTTTTATAAGTAAACACTTCAGTTTTTCCAAAATGTTATTTTTATTGCTATTTACATGATAATAATGGTAAATTAATTATGATAATAATTACATCATTTTTATTATTTATTTATAAAGCGAAGTATATTAAGAAGGTTACAAAATCATCATGTATTTTTTTATTATTAAGCTTGTTTGGAATCCCAATGGAAATATATACTATACATGCTAAATGTACATATATTCCAAACAATACAAAGAACAGTTAATTGATATGATAGATTTAATAGATATGTTTTAAAATGACTGGTTAAGAACTTCATCAAAGCTAATGTTGTTATTTTGAGTTAATTATCAGATAGACATTGAAAGGAAACAAAATCTCATTCACCAGCTACATTAGAAAAGCGAAGATTCACGGTCGAGTAAAATGCCTCCTAATGTCTGCAGTTCTTCTTTCTTTTAGTATAAAAAGACATAAATAAATGTTAAAAACCTTTTAAATAATATGTTAATGATTTATACCATTCTTTTAGGTTCTCAAACCGGAAATATTTGGTAATCCATATTTGTGTTTTCCCGGAGGATCGTTTCTCGAAACACTCGCAACATTTTTTTTTTATTAGTTCGTGTGTGCTGTGTGTGTCGAATGAAAAAGAAGACAGAAGAGGAGAAATAATTGGGAAAAGGGACGAAGGAATGAGAAACTTGTGTGTGTGTGTGTGTGAGAGAGAGAGAGAGAGAGAGAGAGAGAGAGAGAGAGAGAGAGAGAGAGAGAGAGAGAGAGAGAGAGAGAGAGAGCACCGGCCCGACCGGGCGGGATGTCAAAGAAAGATGGATCTATGGCCCTCGAATAATGCTCCTTCCAGTGTTCCTAGAATATAGTATCCTGTGAACGGACGACGGTATAGAAGTGCGGGAAGAGAAGGAGAAGGAAGAAAAAGGGCAAGAAAAGTGGTTGTAGTAGACGAGGAAAAAGAGATGGGAAGAGATCTATACAAAACTAAATTGTATATATCAAGGAAGTGGAAATAAACATATTTTTTTTTTTATAGAAAATTATGAACTAATTGGAATTAGAAGACGAAAAGAAATTATGAAAGACGGAGAAGATAAGATCTGACGAAGCAAGCGTAAGGACAGTAATAAAAAGAAAGAAAAGTAGAATAAATAATAGGAAATTTTGGTCACTGAAATTATGGAAGTAACAGATGATACCTCTTAAACGACACACAAAAGCATATGTAAAGATAATGCATCTGCAAAGCGAAATTCACTGCATAATTTGTTTGAAATTTTGGAGAGAGAGAGAGAGAGAGAGAGAGAGAGAGAGAGAGAGAGAGAGAGAGCCGCTAAGGGGCTTTGAGGGTGTGTTGTTCGTGGGGTGGGGGTTGGTGAACACGATAGTAAAGTCCCTGGCTCACAAGATGCAGAGATAAGTGCAGATGATGTTTAGGAGAATGCAAAGATGGTGAGGGATGGAAGATAATAACACGAGAAGCTTGAGATGGGTGACGTTAAGAAGAGTGAGCAGGAAGGCGGCTTTGGGTGATGGAGTGTCTTTTGTGGGCAATGGAATACGTGAGGAGAGGAAGGGAAATGGACTCATCAAAATAAGATAAACAAGGAGCAAAGCGAAATCTGGAGGCGTCTAGGTAGGGTAAAAGCAAATGGCTCTTGTCTCACACTTTATTCCTCTTTGATACACAATTTTTTTTTTCTCTCTCTCTCTCTCTCTCTCTCTCTCTCTCTCTCTCTCTCTCCTATATATATATATATATGTGTGTATATATATATATATATATATATATATATAATTGCATTTTTTCTCTTCCAGGAACTATTTACTTACCTACCTCACAAAAGCAGTATGAAGGATCCATTTGATTCCGTAATGGTATTGATACCTCTTGTTTAATTTCAATTTTTCCAGTATAGTCAGAAAGTTTGGTAGTAATCACAATTATTGTAGCCAAGGCTAAGTCGTGGCTCAATGACTGCTGTCACGAGGTAATTTTTCCTTTTGAAGTTAGTAAAAGGGATCTTTTCTTAAATCGATTGGTTTCTTTTATGTTAATGAAATCTTACTTTATTTTATTTGCAAATTAAATCACTTACATGTAACGAACGAGCTTAATTGCTTGCTCTTTACGTTGGCAGTGTACACGTGATATGCTGCTTCTCTTTTACTTTTGTTTGATATTTGAATGTTCTTGTTTAAAGGAAAATTGTTGCCTTGCCTTTTCCTGTATATATGTTTTCGTTTGTTAAAATTCAGACTCCATAAATTCAGCGTTTATGGGCATATTTCATTTTATCGGAAAGCTACAGTTCGTATGCTTTGTAAAGTCGCAGCTGTTGAATGATATGAGTATCGTTTTGATATATTGTATATAAATCGTTATTTACAAACATTATTTGGTTATAATTTCCCAGAAGGGAAAAGTTAGTATTTATTGAAAAACACATGTCTGTGGTCAAAGTGTTTTAGATTAAAATGTATTGTAGATGAACCATGGCGAATCACGAAGGGAAATTGATAAACTGCAGGAATATTTTTTAAAATTCTTTATTGAAAAGCTCATTGTTCCAGAGGATAATTTACACTGATATGGCTGGAGAGGAAATCATATAGTATTAATAGCAATGATAGAAACACAAATTTACACTTTCTATATACAAAACAACACCCCATCCTGATGACGTTTACAGCTCGTAAATGATTTTGTAAACGCCACCTTTACTTAACAATGCTCTATTATTTACAAGGTACGACGAGGGAGGGAGGAAGGGTTTTCGTCGCCGGAGTAGGAGCGAACAATAGGGATGATAATGATGATCAGAATGAAGGTCACATGTACTAGAGAGAGAGAGAGAGAGAGAGAGAGAGAGAGAGGAGAGAGAGAGAGAGAGAGAGAGAGATACGACTGGCTTAGTGCCAGTCTTATCAAGTTGTGGTGCCGAAACTTTTGAGTAAGAGCTGCAGTGGATGATGATTCTACACGATGACTGGGGGACTGTTTGTTTATTTTTCTTTTTTTCCTTTTTTTTGTTTTTCATTTTAATCACAACCTGATAAAGTATGCGAACTCCTCATTGCCTCAAGTTTGGCACCACTTTTATTTAAAGCACATTAGGTTTATTTTTATTGTTTTCTTAGAAATAATTATTACAGGATCCCATATATATATTACGAAGAAATACTTTTTACAAAATATATACACAGGTTGACACACAGGAACAACATTGCAAAAATAAAAGTTCGATATAAATTATTATCAGTAGCATCATGGTTATCAGTATTACTTTTAAAAGAAATCTCTCCTATAAAGACAAAAAAAGTCCTCATTTTCACTCACATGTGGTAATGTGTTTTTATCTGATTCTTTTATAAGTTTTTTGTACAAATATACTTTCATATTTTTTTTTTTTTTTTTTTTACTTTTTACAGATATGAACTTTTTATTCAATCATATAAATGGAAAAACGACATTGGTTTAATGGAATGTAATATATGAAAGGTGATAGGGACCAAATCATAGAACTGAAATATATATGTATATATGCCAGTATACATATTAATATGCACTATATATGTATGAATATGTATTTGTTTATAGTATATCACCTTCATTTTACGTATCTCCTCAGGATACCTAAAAAGGTTTGATATATATTAAAAGAGATTTTGGAACCACAAAAGAGAGTAGATCACTAAAATATTCGAATATCTGTTCTCGAAGTGCTGTAAGAATGAAAGTTAAATATACTATATATGTATATATATATATATATATGTGTATATATATATATATATATATGTGTGTATATATATATATATATATATATGTATATATATACATACATATATATATATACATTTATATATACACGTATATATAAATATGTATATATATATGTGTATATATAATATATATATATATATATATATATAGTGTGTGTGTGTGCGCGTGCGCGTGAGTTTATTTCATGTAGTATGCCTGGTCCTCTTGTATGAAAATTGCGATTCTAAGACACCAGTGTAGGTCAAAGTGATGATTAAGACGTCAGAATTGTTACTTAATAAGGCATTCCCTATATATGTACAGTTCACCGATATAAATCCTCTTACAGATCACGGGGGTGGTGGCTGGAGGGGGGAGGGGAGGGGTAGTGGAGGGTTATAGGAATAATTAAGTGAAATCAATGGGGGAATTCCTTCACGGTCGCCCTATAATATGTTTTATTGATATCGTTATCGGGATCATGTCTTCACTATGGTTTCAAGTAATGTCTGCAATGCTTCATTATCTTATGCGGGAGCAGTTTGGATGTGAGTTTCTTTATCTAAATCCGGATATGTTCTTAGTGGATGGTTTATTTCACATTCATCAAATTCATTTTACAACTATTCCTTGTGATTAAATATTACGTTAAATCTGAGTTGTTTTTTTTTTCGAAGGTCTAAGCTATCTTAGTTTGTAGTTTTATAAATTGGCTAGGAAATTATTATTCTCTTAAGTATGTAATTGTTGTCACCTGACAGCCACGTTTAATTATTTTACCTCATATTGTTTCATTTAAATGAAATATGATTTTCCGATGTCAGAGTAAATGCAACATTTCGGAATTTTCTATTGTAAAAAAATATTTATCTGTACTTCTGTCTGAAGTTTCTCAGTAGCACGAGAGTATCTTATGAAATAATTTTGTTTATAAGAGTTGTCAGCTTTGAAAACTTTATTCGTGTCCTTTTTAATTTTTTTTTTTTTTCATTAAGCCATTATTGATTAGGGAAGTTTTATTTCATTAAATGTAGATAGAGGCCCCGAGTATACTCTGCTTGTAAATACCCTTCCTGCTGTAATGGTGTTCTCATTCATCTGCATTTGCAATATGTTGATACATAGTAATATAGTTTGAGGAATTTACATTATTGTATATGGCATTTTTTCTAACATAGACAGGTGTGTAGGTTTTTTCAAGGAATAGTTAACCGATATGTTTTGTAGTTTAGATTTGGATGGACATACTATAAATGCTGTTGTGTTTAGATATTAATGGGTTTTTTAAATTTTTAGACATGGTTTTATGTATTTACCTAGCTATTCTTGTTACTACGCTGAATCACTAATAGGAGAGATGAAATGATGATAATTCAGCGGGTAGTAAGTAAGAGGCATCACAACTGTCTTCATTAGATAGAGGAAGTTAAAATGCTATTTCATCTCGCGGGATCCTTTGAGGCAAGAACACCAAATTTCTTTTCTCTTCTCACAGAGATCCGCTTGAAGTTGCCAAGAGATGAACTGGGACCACGTGTGTGTAAAGAGAGAGAGAGAGAGAGAGAGAGTAGAGAGAGGAGAGAGAGAGAGAGAGAGAGAGAGAGAGAGAGAGAGAGAGAGAGGCATAAACTAATTCGTCAGGAAAGAGGAAAGATGTGAATTTATTTACACCTCTGGGATAGAGATATTCAAGAAAGGCTTGTCAAGAATATACCCATTGTTAATTCTGAAAACGTTCGATATAAGAAGTGTTATGGTCTCTTAAACTATATATATCGTATAACAATGTAAAACCAATAAAGATGAGATATAAATTGAAAATGTGTCGTTGGCATCGGATTCAGGGAGGGAGAGTGTACTTTGCTGACTCGCTGAAAATGTCTAGGGACCAATCTCGTTCTCAAAGGTCTCCTCCTTCCCTAAAGGGGGAGGGGGAGGGGGGAGATGAGGGAGGTGGCGTTGTGCTCCTTTCCCTTCGAATATTCTTTGACTTATCGCTTATTTCATATTTTTGTTTTTCTTGAGATTAAAGAATGTGGTTAGTTTTTTAGTGTTCTTTGTGGGAGTGCTCTAATTGTTACTTGATTTGTTTACTTCGTATGTGAAGAATTGTGGTATGGGTTTTCCTGACTGAGTTATATAGTTTTTTTTTTTCTTTTTTTTTTTTTTAGTTGTTGTGCTATTCACAGGTACGCTTACAAATTCATAAGCAAATATATGCTTATGAAAAGCATCTGTTTTGTAAACATTTTTAGCATATAGAATTTTATATCTTATTCCATTCTTGTTGAATTTCTTTTATTCTAGTGTAGAAATTGGCTGCTGCAATGTTACAGTTCATCTGATCAGTCGTTGCATGTTCTTATTGGCTTTATAAGACGTTTGTTTTCAAGGGGATTTTTCCTTCATTTTACCGAGTTTCTAAATTCGTGTGCTGTGAAATAAATAATCTACTAAAGGGAACTGTTTTGGCATCGTGTATTGAAGGTATGTCAAAATCATCATTAGTAGCTGAAGTTCACAAAAAACAAAGAGTGCTTGGTTTCATATTTAGAATATATTTCAGAGTTTGTTGGGTACATCTTTTTGTTTTAGATAGTACAGTAAAACGATAGTTATAAACCAAATTGGTCTAACAGCAGAGTACAAATATTCCCATTGACCAAGTTGAACTAGAGACTACAGTAAAAAAAAAAATGAAACTCGTCTTGACACTAAAGTAAACAAAAGGGCCAACTGTGTCGTGCTGTAATTGGAATAGACAAATCAGACTTGTTGCAACTTGAAGGAATTACATTTTTCAGTGAAATAGTGGAAGAGGAAAAAGGGACATTTAAACCTGTAGGAGTGTAGGGGATGGTGGGTATAGGGGAGGAGGTGGAGAGGCGTTTTCCTGTAAGGGCAGAGTGAAAAGGTTACTGCAGGATTATGAAAAATAGTGACGATTCCCTGAGCTAAAAAGAGTAATTATGACCAACACCTTTTGATGTCACAATGACGTCACAAAGCATGTATATATATATTTATTTATTCATTTTAAAAAAGAGGAAAGGAAGTGTAAACCTGGCGTCCCTTTCATGTGCATCCTTTGGGTCTTGGAGGTTCCGAACAAAAGATTGACTTGATCGACGATTCTAGATAAGAGAATAGTTATTTGTTTTTTTATCTTTTAATAGTTCCTGCATTGTTCATTGTACTGGTAATGTCCTATGGTATGCAGTGAAGACGAAATGATCATAGATACCATAACCATGTCCCAAGGACAGCTTATCATTCACCTTCTTATGCGTCATGGCTTTGCGTACTGTTACAGCTACTTGAGATATATTTCAATTTAGCAGGATGTGGCAGATGCTACAAATTCTTACGTAGTCTTCATACATGCAGAATGTCACTTTGCTTTTCAATGACTATGTTAAACAGAAGCCTAGAAGTGTTACTATTTAGGCTTGAGTAGTAACATTTTGGAAATATTTTAACATACTGACTACTTGATTTTACTTGAAACGATCTTACTGAGCTTTTAACCAGAATTGTAGAATACAGGTCGCATTAACCCATTGAAAAAGGATGTTCTCATAATCATGTAGACCACCAGTAGCAACGCACAGGAATGAAAATTCACAAATAAAAACATCACAATTCGTTTGTAATCGAAACACCTTTTTTTCTTTTGATGCCTCGGCTAAGTATACCTATGTGTACACCTAAGTAATCTCGGGATATTGGGTGAGTTCAGTGTCTTTCCAAAAAAGAAGAAAAAAAAAACTATACTTCTCTCTGCAAGAGTTAGTTTTTAGAACACTTCAAAGTTTGTCAATATTGGTTCCTTTTTCTTGATCTTCCAAGACCAAGAAGAGACATCCAATGACGCTACAGATTGATATGATTGTTACCAGAGGAACTCTGCGAAGTTGCTTAGTTGGTGTTACTCTGGGTGGATGGATGAATTACCTATTGCAACTGAAGTGGTCGTAAGGTAATACAAACTTCGCCATTGACACCCAGCGACACCAGTCACATCCAGAGTTGTTCTCAGTGAAGGGAAAGGGACCTTGCAAAGGAAGATTCTGGAGGAGCGGGCTAAGAGGGAAAGGAAGGCGTTAAAGCTTATGAGGCCATCTCGACCAAGGCGTTTGTTGCGTTATTTCCCTACGACGGGCTTTGTGTAGTCGCTGGTAGTGCTTGAGTTTTAGGTTTGTTAACACTTGTGGGGACCTGGAGGGGCTGGGAAGCACTCCGTACTGCCACTCACTGACGATGGAGATTCTGGTTTGGTCGAGACGTTGCTCCCGCTGCCCGCTCCCTCCATTGCTACTGGTGCCTCCTCCTCCACCTCTCCACCCACCACCGTTACCATCCACTGCTGCTGCAGAGTTCCCTCCTCCCGTAGTGCCACTGGCATTAGCTGTGGAGTCAGAATCGTTGCTGTTCCTCACTCGGTGTGGATACCGTCGGAGGCTCAGGAGGATCAATACCCTCCTTCATGCGTTCTTCTTCTGCTTCATACGTCGATTTTGGAACCATATTTTCACCTGTGTTTCATTCAGCTGAAGGGCCGACGCGATTTCGATCCTTCTGGCTCGAGTCAGGTACTTGTTGAAGTGGAACTCCTTCTCTAATCGGTCAGCTGTTTTGTTGTGAAGTTGGTCCGACCTGTGCACCACCAAATCCTCCGTAGTCTGTTTTCGGCGCTGAAATAAATGAATTATTATAAGTTAATTGTTATATTTTTGTAGACTGATTGCATTAAACTGGTAATACAGATTAAATAATTTTTTTCTTATATATTATTCTACCCAATACAGTTGATATTAGCATGATAATCTTGAATGATGAAAACTGAAATTCTCTCTCTCTCCTCTCTCTCACTCCTCTCTCTCTCTCCCTCTCTCCTCTCTCTCTCTCTCCTCCTCGCTTCGGTGGGATCAAAGAGGGACTATATTCCCACAAGTACAAACGAACCTTTAAGACAAAAAAATAAAAATAAAGGTATCACAACCGCCGGACTCCGTGCAAGCCATTGGAGGTCATTAGATTAGATACTTAAACAAGATCCTTGAGGAATAGGAGAAATTATACTGATGATCATGGTCTCTTGTCCATCATCTATCAGTTCCCTCAGACCGTCCGAGACCGCCTAACAATGCCTGTGTTTAATCTTCGAGTGCGTTTCGCGCTCGGACCCGGCCTGTGTAACCGATATGTGTTTGGCTCCTTTGTCTCTCTCGTTTGTTTAAACTCATTCGCTGTTTGTTTGGCGTCACGGTATGACCCTCAATGCGAAGGCAGCACCACCAGCAGCCGCGTTTTCTTAGAGAGAGAGAGAGAGAGAGAGAGAGGAGAGAGAGAGAGAGAGAGAGAAGAGAGGAGAGAGAGGAGAGAGAGAGGTTATTATAGGGAAATTAGGGCTTTTGCTGTTTTTTTTTTATTTTGATTCATAAACTTGATCAATATTAAAGTCTGTATTAGCTGATATCCCATAGCTCCTTATTAGTAATTACACTTATATAGAATTATTAGTTATGAATGAAACTGAAATTTACAATGTCTTCTAACTTTCCTTTAAATACTAAAGTTGAGATTCTTTAATTCTTGAACGGGATAAATGTTTGGCTAAAGCGACTGACGTTCTTACCTAAATATACTTGAAAGCTGTGGTACTTTTGTCCTTGTAAGATTCACGTAGACTTTTCTTATCATCTTTGACAGATCTTATTCCTAAAGCCTCTTTTCTTTCATATATAAATGTTGTTCACGTGATTTAAGCTTTATAAAAGGAATTATTTCCTGGCGATAACATTCTAATCTCTCCCCTACCCGGTTTGCTTGTTATTTTGCCCTTCAAACGAAATGTATTT
>NC_090745.1:87454649-87472149 GCF_036898095.1 Palaemon carinicauda
GTTTGCTTGTAATTTGCCCTTCAAACGAAATGTATTTGCGTTTCTATTTCTTTCCTTTTGTCTGTATATTATAATATTATTGTAGCCTACTTTGTGAACATATCTCCTCCTTATAGTGAATAAGGGCTAAATGTTGGTAAAAAAAGCCAAATTATACTCTCGTACACACCGAATATATATATATTATATATACTATATATATAATTCGCTTAGCAGACCATTCCACCTCTCTCTCTCCTCTCTCTCTCTCTCTCTCTCTCTCTCTCTCATACATATATGAAAACCTGCTTGTGTAAACTCCGAGGAAACAATATACATATTTACAGTATATATACAGTATATATAATATATATATATATATATATATATAGTTACATTTGTATATATATATTTATATGTATAATTATATAAATTTATATATATATATATTATATATATAGTTACATTTGTATATATATATTTTTATGTATAATTATATGAATTATATATATATATATATATATATATAGTGTTCATCGAGTTTACACAGGCAGGTTTTTTATGTATGAGAGAGAGAGAGAGATGAGAGAGAGAGAGAGAGAGGTGGAATGGTCTGCTAAGCGGTATAAAAGCCGTACTCCCCAAAAGAAATAAAAACGGAAGGGAGAAGAGAGTAATATCTTGGAAAGCTGTTCCGTTTGTCAGTCCAAGAGCCCTTGACTCGAAGAGTTGGCACGAAGAACTTGAAAGAGGCTGTCGCTCTGCTGTGAGGAAAGAGAGAGAGAGAGAGAGAGAGAGAGAGAGAGAGAGAGAGAGAGAATCTTGGATATAAGCGTAGAATATTGATAATTACATACTAAGGTAAAGAGAGAGTGTTTGGAATCATTACACGATCTTAGCTAAAGGCAGGAGACAACTTCAACTTTTTCGTTCCTTTATATTCACATGGATTGTTTAACACACATACACATACACACACACACACACACACATATATATATATATATATATATATGTATATATGTGTGCGTGTGTGTGTATTTGTGTGTTTGTGTGTATATTAATGGCCAAACATGCAGTAATCCTCGGGAAGGAGTTTTTGAAAAATCGTAAACCCAATTTTTCTTCTATGCTGAATCTTTTAAACGTGGATGATGAATTTCTCTACAATGAAGCCAAGTATCATACAAGTATTTCTTGATAATATTTTTTTCTGTCTAAGAACTATAGATAAAGTGAACCATTTTGCAAATAAAATAATTTTATGATAGAGAATGTTATTCAGGGGGTTTCTTCGTAATTGCCTTTTTCTATTACTTATGCTTCATTTATATTTTCAAATTGATTAAAATCGGATAGCATTGTAATAACCATGTTGTAGGTTTTTTATAAGATATTTATATGCTATATTGAAATGCCTATTTTGAATAAACATTTAGTGTATTTTTAGGATAATTTTGTTAAAGTTTACTTTGTCCCAGATTCCTTGTAATGACCTTTAATACATAATTCTCACTTCTAATAAGTTTATGAAGTGTCCCCCCCCCCCCAGCACTTCTTTCCCGTGAAATGTGCATCTATTAACACTCCTTTTGTGACCTTGTCCTGGTAAAGATTTTTCGTCGTCTGCGGGGAGAGCAGAGGGAGGGGAAAGGGGGAGGGTTGAGGAGGGACTTGGCGTGGGTGTGGTGTTGGGTGCAATGCCCCCGAATGGCGTGCGAGGACGGCGCGACCCTCTTGACATAGCAATCAATACCTTGCTTCTGTTTTTCCTTCTATATGTCTATCATGACGCTTTTCTGTGTGCAACGCACGACCGGACATGAAGACACACCGCTTCAAGGGTGTCGCTGATGTTATGATTCTACGTTTTTCGAGACAGATCTGAATATTCAAACAGGACTTTTTTTTATAAGTTTTTGTGTATTAGATATTTTTTTCTCCATGTCCACTAACTACCCGGTGCATTTCCATCTGGGTAATTATTTTTTGCAACCGCACTTTTTTGGCAATTCTGAGTGCTAGCAGAATTAACGCAGCTATCGCTGTTTCGTCACTTGTGTTTCTTAGCTGCTATCTATAAAGGATCCATTGCATTTTCCTGATTGAAAGTAGTTTTCCTAAATTATTGTTTTAAAGGATAGAGAAAATGTTAATTCGGTAACAAATTCTGTACTTGCCCACCTTAATGGGCTGTTCAATACCGACTTTGAACTTTAATATATAGTATGATGATTTTACTTGAAATTTTGTATAGTGTAAATGTAGTTGATGGATGAAAGTCTGGGTAAATCATATTAAACTAATATCCGGTATGAATCTTATATTTTATTACCAACGAAGAGGCCATAGTTTGTAAACGAAGAGCTTGGCCACGCTTACCTCTTCAAGCAAACGGAGGTAGATTCCGGTTTCTCCACCGTCTCAATGACCAGTGTTTCTTACGTAAACTGAATAATCTTCACGTTTCGTGTTACCTCTCCTCCCTACGGTCCATCATATTTCATTAAGTATTCACTGCCGTGGAATGGATGGCATTGAATACCCATGTAGCGAAGACAAAAGCGTTTAGCGTTCTACGTTATTGAAATAGCCAATCATATTCTGATATTCGGAGATTCCTGTATATTCTTAGAAGTGCTTTTTACAATAAGTCTAAGTGAACTAGCAAGTGTGGATACGTTCCTGTTAGCGAGTTCGCTACTCACTTTTCTTTGGTATTCAATTTGAACTAAATTTATTTTTTCTCATTTTGAATATAAAACAACTTTCGAACCTTCTTTTCACATTATACTCTCTTTAACTGGGTTAGTACATTTTAGAGAGAGAGAGAGAGAGAGAGAGAGAGAGAGGAGAGAGAGAGAGAGAGGATTCTTTTTAAAACATCCGAAATATTTAATGCATCAGTGGGGTCACCATATGAATTGATTGGACCGACCTCTGACAGAAATGAAGCCACGAGGCCTGTGGTGTCGAGTGCGGCTGCAGACTGTCATCTGTATTTACATATCTCGAACGGTAGGTCATGTGATCTGTCTCTTAGCTGTCAGAGTGCCGTAGATATGTGCACCTCGCTCCGATGGTTTTTGTTATTGCTATTCTATGCTGTCTTTCATCTACCCAATGTTTTTTTTTTTTCTTTTTTATGTCGGTAGCAGTTATATGATATATGAGTTTTTGAAAGTTAATGTTTTAGTTGCATAAATTTTTGCTGGGAATAAATCATTTTATGTTGGCTTTAGTAGGAAAAAATCTAAGTTGTATTCAATTACCAGTAATAAATCTAAAGTAATCTCTCTCTCTCTCTCTCTCTCTCTCTCTCTCCTCTCTCTCTCTCTCTCTCATCATCATTTGTGGAATGTTTCCTAGTATGTATATTGTCAAAGCAACTTTAGGTGATTTTTAATTGTTATCAAGGTGATATTGATAGTTGGATTACTTGTAATTTACACATTCATGATTAACTCTTTGTTGACTCAGAACAAGTGTCAGTATTTTTCGCTTTATTGGTGAGAATTCAGTTGGATTAAAAGAAAAAAATACTATATTTGACAAGAATGTTTACAAGAATAAAAGAAGCCGCTATACTCCATACATATTTTTTAATGAAAGGTTTCTGGTAATATTGAAGAGGTTTTAGTTATACAGTTGAAGAGGTTTTAGGCGAGCAAGGGAAAAATGTATGGATATAAATAAGCCTAATATATATATATATATATATATATGTCTGTGTGTGTGGGTGTGTTTGGGTGTAACTAGTTTAGTTGATGACTGAATTTCTTTCTCCAGTAACAGAGCCATCCCAATTTATAAATATTTTGCTTCGTGTACTCTCTCTCTCTCTCTCTCTCTTCTCTCTCTCTCCTCTCTCTCTCTCTCTCTCTAAGTTAGGGATGTGTCACCTATACACATTTATACATACATACAAGCGGACACATAATATATATGCATATATAAATATATATTGTATCTATATGGTTTTACACACATATATATACAGCATATATATATTATATATATATATATATATGTATGTATATATATATATTTGTGTGGGTGTAATATATGTAAGCATTATTTTTATCCGTATTAAAAAGAAAATATGGTACTCAGAAAGCGACAGTTTAATTATCTGTTATGTAATGAGGGACATATTCAGTATAACACTCATTTTTCATCTAGATATCTGAAACTTTAAAGAAAAGTCACATATTAAAATTGTTCTTAGTAATTGAATTAAATGATTTGGTCTAAATAATTTCGTGTCTTAGTTTTGCATTAGATCCATTCAAATGAACTTCCTTTCAATTTTCTCCATTTTTCTTTTGCAATCAACTTATTGTCACCGCTTGAAAAAAAAAAGTAAAATTATGAATTTGATATTGTACAGTGCTATAAAATCGTGATATGCTGCCACAGAGAAATGTAAGTACTTTATATACTATGGTAAAATTTATATAGTCTACTGTTGAAATATATCTAACGATTTTAAATAGCCATTTCGGTTATGTATGAACACTTCTGTACTTTTGATATAGAAAATGTATCTTACCAAAAAACTTGGAATTAATCAAATCTTGCAAATATGCAATAGCTGTTCGACCTTTGGACATCCAAGACATAGTTATATCATTTGATTGCTGTTAGATTTCTAATTATTGTTAATCTTGGATATCTAGGGAAATAGGAGGGTCGAAGGTCTTTCCAAATTCATGCAATATCTCTGAAGAACTAATGACCTAAATACAGTAAGTGGTGTCGGGAAAAGATGCTGATTGGTGGTGATTTATATCTCATATCTCATCGTTAATGGTATATGTAAACACTTCAGGGTGTTCTTATGATACTATCAATAGGATGAGCTGTAGAGTTTGGAGGACTATCATTTTATTCGAGTCAATTGCGCCAATTCAGATATTTCTATAAGCCCCGTCTTTACAAGATTTTATAATCTATCAGATTAAAATTTATATCTACTTGATATAGTGTATAGACTCCTTCATTGCCTCCTTCATTTTCATCACTTAAGTCCTCAAACACATCTCCCTTACATATATTCTTATTGTTGAATGAATGACTAATTTGAAGTTTTCTGGCATCCTTTCTTATTGTTGAAAGGTCGAAAAACTGATAGGCTATGGGAGCAATAATGGCAGAATCATAATCATTAAGTTAACTTTCTCTGTACATACATAGATACGAACTTCCTTTTTTTATGAAGTGTTCAAAAGTCCCCTGCCAAACTATTCTGGTTTATGATACAGATGTCGGTTTGCTTTGAACGTGAAAGTTTTCCTGGCAATGAACTGCATTTTCTTTGTAGTTGTCTCCTTTGGTGTCGCATTTCATAGCAATATGGGTTGTGTTGAAAGTTATGCTTGGCTTCTGAAGTTGTTTAATGGTTTCTTTTATTACTTGTTTACTATTCGGTTCAGCGCCAGGTTTTGTCGCGATGTTTATTTATGTGCTAATCCACTTTTATTTCTAGACTTCTGACAATGTGGCAATGCATGGTTGCGTTTTTTATTTTCAATTGCAAATTTCCTTTTTTTTTATTTAAAAAGGCTAGTGTCCATTTTATTTGCATCTATATCATAAATTTTAGACCTATTTTGTTCATATCTTTCGAAATATAGAATGGATCCGGAAATAAAAAAAAAAAACCTACTACATTGAAAAAGACGTTCAAGTGAAACTCGAAAATATGTATTCAAGACATGTCTGATATAGTAAAACAAAATCTCAGAGTAAGAGTTCACGCTGTGACTCAGAATTAGATAAATAAAATGGCCTTTGATAGTTTTCCCGCGAAGCAATATTTTCCTTAGTTAATATCTCTCTCTCTCTCTCCTCTCTCTCTCTCTCTCTCTCTCTCTCTCTCTCTATATATATATATATATTTATATATATATATATATATATATATATATTGCCGGACATTTTCTTTTTTTATATTCCCCTGCATATGCAAAGAATGGTTTAGAGTATTAACAACCAAAGTAAGAGTGAAAACCAGGTTAACTTAAACTTTTGCGGCCACTTGAGGTTTTATTGCATTTAAAAACACGGCTAGAAAGTTTTAATGAAATGCCTTAGAAAGTTTCCCTCAAAGGAAACCAGACTTTCTGTACATTAAAGTAAATTGTTCTCAAATCTCCGAAATTGAAAGAAGTAAATTCATAAGGACATAATTTTCAAATAGTTTTTACCATTCTGTAGGGGAGGCTTTTATGAAAGTTGTTACTACTACTAATTTAAATTATACTACTTCTACTACCAGTGATAATTTTGGTAATAATGATGTATGAATTAATATTGAAGAACTTCCTTAACAATGCCAATAGTAATAGCTTAAGAATGTTGAGCAAAATGAGATATTAGCGAATAAAGATAAGATATTACCAAATTAACTAAGCAGGTGTCTTCATCTGCTGATTCTTATCTTAAATTGTTGTGCAAAAACACACAGTTTATTAAATTTCCAATCCCTCATCTGGATATCAATCTCTGGCACCGTCATTCAGTTAGCTTTTTTTTTCTTTTTTTTTTAATTCTGAGCGTGATTTGCTTTCAGAAATTCCCAGAATGTGCCATCTAGTACATAGAACAAATTATGCAATTAATTCTAACAATCTTGCCTTCGTCATCATATGGCTGAACACTACACAGAATTTTTTGACCAGTTTGTGGAATGATCTTGATCTGTAGGTGAATTGGTGAAACTTCAGAATTTCAAACATTTTGGAAATGCTTTTCTGCTGTTTTTTTTTTTTTTTTATCTCATTAAGTTTATTCGTTGCATACTTTTATATCTCCTCTCCGCACGGGGCCACTTTCCATATTGGAGTCCTCGGGCTGGTATCATTCTGGTAGGCCGTTTGAGGTTGTAACTTGTCGAATAATAATAATATATATCGAAAACGGTTGATTTCCTTCCCCCACAGAATCACTCACGCGGCCTGACAGTCTTTCGAAGTTTAAAGGAGAGAGCCTCTGCTGTAAGTGAAAATAAGAAAGGCTTCTTCTATGGTACAGCGAAGTGGAAAAGACCCATTTTCTATTTAAGAAATAAGGAAACTGAAGATCTGGCATAAGACGCTGAGATAGAGAATCATGATTAAATTGTGAATGGGGTGACATAAATCATCATTAATCGACTTGTAAGATGAAATTATATGGTCCAAATATTAGAAATATTGTAGGCTTTACGGAGATCATTATTCTGTAAAAGAAAAGAAATGCTCAAGGAAATCATTTTAGATCAAGAGAAATAATTAAAAGGTTAATTATCGATCAAAGAGTTCGGTGTACATTAATGTATTGATCCTTCCAGAAAGGATTTGATAGTAATCTGTCCCTCGGATTACAGTATGCTTTTTTCAAGTGCCTGGTACTTCAATGCACTTTCAAGTTTCAGTAGCACATGAACCCGTATATTCTGATTTTGAAGTTCGTGAGATTGATCATGATAGTCCTGCAGGTTGCCTGTTACTAAAAAGAAATAGGTGAGGGAGTATTTCTCAGTATAGATATTATTATAGAATTTTTAAATAATATATTA
Organism: Palaemon carinicauda; assembly: GCF_036898095.1. Lineage (NCBI taxonomy): Eukaryota > Metazoa > Arthropoda > Malacostraca > Decapoda > Palaemonidae > Palaemon > Palaemon carinicauda. The sequence goes on from NC_090745.1 coordinate 87,462,190, forward strand.
CAAAGAATAATTGTCAATGGACAGTGCACTGACTACCGGATTGTATTGTCTGGCGTTTCTCAAAGAATTGTTCTTGACGTACCCCTGTTATGTTGTTAGGTCTTAAAAATGTGTTGTTCTTTGTGCAAATGATGTTACTCTCTATGCATGAATTGCATCTCTTTATTGCAGACCTTAGGATAGTAATTCTCAGAATATAGGTTTAACTATAACTAGTACATGGTGTAAATATGCAGAATGGTATTGAAATATAAAAGTTTAAAGTTCGTTCGCTAGTAGAACTAGAGTACAGGAAACCCCCCCCCCCCCCATCGAGGTCTCTTCGTTAGCAATGTTTCTATTTTTACCTGAAGTTGATTGAAGATTAGATCGTTTTTAATGCTGATTAAATTTTGAGAAAAATTTCTGGCCCGTGTCTTCTATTGCTTCCCTCCAAAAATGTCATAATTAGAAAGTACTGAGAGACCTTTGGAGACCTGCTATTCCGTAAAAATATTTTTTATTTATTTTTTTATTTTGACACGTTGAATATTGTTCACTTTTATTGGTCTTCATCAGCTGACTAACATCTTACATTATTGATTACGTGTTGATTGCGTTTTTTTTTCTTTATTCCATCGTCTGTCTGATGATCATTTTTTATCTAGATCTTGGACTTTTCCTTCTTTACTATAGTAGGTACAGAATCTCAAGTGAATTATCTTTTCAGGTAATGATAATAATGATAGTGAGACTAAAGGGCGTCTAGGAATAAGTTATTAGTAATTATTTTCCAGCAATAGAGTTGTGTTTTATGAAATTAGCAAGATATTTAGGAGTGAAAAAAGAATTTTGCTGGCACAATATGGAAAATAATTATGAATTATTTTTGTGAAAATGGTATTTATTATATCTATAAATAAGAGATGTATGTGGGAATAACAGAATGATGAAATTGAGTCCTAGATTCAAGAATGAGAAGAAAATGAGGATAATTACTAAATAATTTAGAAATAATTAGAATTACACCAGATGTTTAGGGATGAAATGAAAATTAATGTATTCTCAGTATGTTTATGACTAATCTGAATATTAAGAAAATTACATCAGTCAACAATTAACTCTGGAATAAATTGAAACATTTGGAGGATATTTTCAACTGATTATTTAGTTAGAGATGAGGAGGACCAGATAACTAAAATATGAGATTCAATTTAAAATTGCTGACTTGGATTTTTAAAGGGTCATCAAGATCATTTAAAAATAGAGGATACATAGTATAGTGAATGTGATATTCTGGTAATTCCATAACCCCATATCAGTATTATCTTTCGGAGCTTCATTTATTAGTAATAATAGCCGGCTATATATTGTACTATAAGACAAATAGATGATTCTATTTAAGGGGTTTTATGCGGAATAAATTCTGTGTGCGGGCATAGGGTCACCGCAGTGATATAGGTAGTATTTGGAGCTTTCCTCTCTAGATTATTTCTATTTTCAAATTTCCAGGATTTGTATTCGAAACGACTCAGGTTTTTCAAGGTCAAACCTGAAGAAGAAGAAGAATTGCAGGATTGTAGTTGCTCTGGAGTTCACGTGTTTACATTTTGTGAGTGCAAATGAAAAGTAAAAGATTAATATTAAAATCACCCTTGCCTATCATGGACGTAAGGTGAAAATAGTTTCAAAATGATGTAGGAGAATGATTTTGAAGTTACGATTAAAATAAGGAATGTATTAGTAAATAAGTTAGAAATGGGTAGTCATCGATGTTCATCTTTTGTATGAAAACATGAAAACGAATCCATATTAAATTTTAAATAAAAATAAAAACCTACACGAGAAAAATTGATAATTGAAAATATGATGAAAATACAGATTGGATCAGTCTTAGATTTTAAACCAAATTGAAACGGAGCTACATGTAAGTTTCGCCAATAGTATGAATATGATATTAGCAGTAGAAATATAGAGGTCTGTCCTTCATTCAAAACTGAAGAAACAAGTAGGTATGTTTTTTGTGTTGTAAATGCTTTATTCCACGTGTGTTATTTTTTTGTGATTATATTTCTCGTATTGATATTGAAGGTATCCAAATATTCATGTTAGGTGTCGAATGTTAATTTGAATTTAAATTGGCATAAATGAAATGGATTATGCCAGCAAAAATTTTGGATATGATAGCTGTTCTGTGTAATGTCATTCAAACTTCTCCCAAGTCAGATCACACAGTTGCAGATTTTCTTTTAATCTTGATCACTGTATGCCTGTTTCATTCCCAGCTGCTGCTCTATTTGTTGTCTTATCTGCAAGAAATAAATAGAGGATAGTGTGGCTTCTCTGATGATAGTTTGTGACAGGAAGGGCCTCTTTGGTTGGGATTGTGTCTGGAGAGGGGGGGGGAGTATACATCTGTGTGTGTGTGTGTAAGATTGGGAGAGGGGTTATTGGAGGCCTGCCAGACCTGTAGTAGGAGGGTCGACGAATCCGTAGTGAGGGGGTTGTTGAGGGGATTATGTGAGTAACAGGGAGCCCCCCCCCCCCCCCCCCCCCCCTTCGCCTTCGGAGGGAGTTTTACACGAAATGCCAGCGTCTTTGTTTGGTTTTGTTCTCCCTTTGCTTCTTGTATTTGTTTATGTTAGCAGTGAAAGAAATTTTAACACGTTTTGTGAGCGATTCCGCTCAGTATTATGGCTATTTCTCTTTTTTATTTTATTGTTCTTATAATGTTGTAATGACCTCGCAGTTTTCGAGGCAAATATATATCACTGGGAATCTGATTAATTAGTTTATTCTATTAGCCATTTTGATACATGTATTTCATGGTTATTGTCATTGTATTTGTTTAGGGAATTCTTCTCGTATTACAAAATTTTAAAAGCAAGTACATTGATGTGTATCGTATTGTACTAGTATAATTTATTTTAACTTAGAAGCCAAAATAAATCAGGCTGTTTATGAAACAATTTTTTTAGGAAGTTAGAGATGATTAACGAGACGTTGCAAGAGGCAAAGATGATTATGGAACACATCTATTTGTTCCTTGATTTACTTATTAGTTTAAGACTGCAATCTCAGCAAGATATATAATTCCACCTCTGGCTTAGGAATCCAGAGCGAGCACCCAGAAATTAACCTCTCTCTCTCTCTCTCTCTCTCTCTCTCTCTCTCTCTCTCTCTCTCTCTCTCTCTCTCTCTCTCTCTCTCTCGTTGAGGGATAGTGTTCAGAGAATGAAATGAATACTTTTCCGTTGGTTTTTAGAGAGACATTTACACGGGCCCCGTTGTTATTTCATCCAATTATCTCATTTTATTCCTTCATGATCCATCTATCTCCCATTACACAACTGTCTCGGTAATTTACCACCGCTCTTATATATCGTGGCTGGCAGGCAAGTGAGGAGAGAAAGAAAGGGAGCCAAATTGTAACGCTTTTTTTTTGTGGTGATTGTTATTTGTTATACTTTAACTGTTATTTCTCGGAGGAATAGATTTATTAGATTGTCCGTTCACCTAAGGGGAAAAAGAAGAAGAGAGGTTTACTCCACTATAAATGTAGGAACGGGCAAAGAAGTCTCCAGAATTTCGTGGTATGTCTGAATGAAAACTAAAATTCAAATACTGTACGTACATGTGCAGATGATATGAAAGAAGAGAGCATATATATATATATATATATATATATATATATATATATATATATATATATATATATATATATATATATATATATATATATATGTACGTTTATATGTTTATATATACATACACACACACACACACATATATATATATATATATATATATATATATATATATATATATATATATATATATATGTATGTATGTATGTATATATGTGTGTGTTTATGTTTGTATTTGTATGAATATATGTGTAGATGTTTATTCTGCTTAGTGAATCATAGGAGGAATTACAAAAGATGATAGAAGATATGAATAGAGAACGTAGAAATGTAGGGCTGAAAATTAATATGAGTAGAACTAAGATAAAATTCAGTGAAAATGCAGAGACAAAAAATGAGATGAACCTCTAGAGTTTGTTAATGAAGTACGTAGGACAAACATTAAGTGTTTCCCCAGGACACGAGACCGAAATTAAAAGATGGATAAGCATGGGATGGAGAGCTTTTAGTAAACAAAATGAGATTATGAAAAATAAAATGCCACTGTCTCTATAAAGAAAAGTATTTAATCAGATGGTCCTACCAGTATTAACTCATGCATCACAAACTTAGAGCCCTACTACAGCCTTAGAAAACAAGCTAATAACAATTCAAGGAACTTTGGAAAGAATAATTTTGGGAATAACACTAAGAAACAGATAAAGAGCAACATGGATGGTGTGGAAACTAAAGTAAAGGATATTCTAATAACTTTTAAGAATAAGAAATGGTCTTGGGTCTATATATGTCCTATATAATGAAAATGACAGATAATAGATGGACATTAAGAATAATAGAAAGGGTCCTTAGAGATTGCAAAAGAAACAGGGGAAGGAAGAGAAGACGATGTATAGACGAATAAGAAGGGTTGCGGTTACAAACTGGCATAGAAAGCGCAAAAACAGACGCAAGTGGAAGGACATGTCTGAGGCATTTGCTCTGCTTTGGACTAGTAACGGCTGATCATGAATGTATATTATATGATTGTGTGTATAAGTTCGCATGTATATTTTTCATCGTACTCCGAGTTAATCTTAGAGGATTTAAGGCCGAAATTGTTATCTTTCCAGTATTCTGCAGGTACTGCATGGATGTTTACTGGGCCTATGCACCGATGACGTTTGCAATTTTTCGGGGATCACCCAAAGAAGTACAGACAAAGCCCAAAATTTCGTTACCTTTTACAATGAAGAATTATATGAATAATGCCTTAAATCACACAATTTCCATAAATAAATATGAAGTAATTAAGGGGTTGTGGACCAAGCTATTAAGTAAAAGAATTATAAATTCTTGTGAAAAGAACTGCCCTTCGACATTGCTATAAAGTATCATTGCTGGTGAAGAAATACTTTTGATAGTTGGCTTTAGTAGAAATTATTGCTTTCAGTCAATTGTGTCGGAAATATTAAATGCGGAAACCAACTTGTAAGATGCTTTGATCACACGAAGAAATAGGTAAAGGGTTTCGGTTCTAGGAATTCTTGCCGCATACATTTTCGCCGTAGGACTTTTTGTCACGGACTTTTTGCCGTAGGAAACTTTGCCACTAGGTATTTGTGGCCTACAAACATAAATCTAATGCGATGGATGGTCTCTGATAATTAGCTCTTACTTATGAAGTTTTAAACAAGCAGTTTTAGCCTATACATACACTCCACTGGTCTTTGATAAATAGCTCGTGCTTCTAAAGTTTAAAACAAGTTGCTTATAAACTAGAAGTATACATACCTACTTACATACATACATACACACATACATCTAATTATCTCTTACTTAGTAAGTTTTAAACAAGCAGTTTACATACATACACTCTACTACATACATGAATGCCGTATAAATAATAAAATATATCTAAATTATGAGTATAAAAGGGTATGAAAATAATAGTGTATTACAAACCTGAAAGTTTATTTATTTAAAAAAGTAATAAATTTAAGAGCAATTGAAGTTACAATAAATATTCAAATATTCATCATTGTCAAAATAAAATCAATAACAAAGGTATTACAATATAGAAGGTTTATGAAACCCTTCTACACTATTATTGGTGTTTGGTAACTTATTTAAAGTCCGTTCATAAACATTCCACATATCCACAGGAATACATACATAGATGTGTGTGTATGTACGTATGCAAGTAGGTATGTAACAACTTGTTTTAAACTTTAGAAGCACGAGCTATTTATCAAAGACCAGTGGAGTGTATGTATGGGCTAAAACTGCTTGTTTAAAACTTCATAAGTAAGAGCTAATTATCAGAGACCATCCATCGCATTAGATGTATGTTTGTACAGTAGGTCACTATACTTATTTTTTTTATAGGTCAACTCTTTCATATACCTTTAAATTATAAAAGTAATATGCATTTTGCGGCAAGAATTCCTTACGGCAAAAATACCTAGTGGCAAAGATTCCTACGGCAAAAAGTCCGTGACAAAAAGTCCTACGGCGAAAATGTATGCGGCAAGAATTCCGGTCACCAAGGGTTTCTTGGGCTAAGAGAATTAGAAATGGGAATTTTGACAAATTCTAAGACTAAAGAAGCAATGATGATGGCATACAGCTCCATAATTTAGAGGGTGGTTGAATCTTCGCTGTTTCAAAGAGTTTTCTTTGGTTGGTGGCTAACAAATTGCATTTCTAGTACTGAAAAGGAGATAGGTACATGGAGTAGCGTTTGATAAATATCTGTAACGCTATTATTTTTTCCAAAATGCTTTTAGGTAGGATAATGAGTGTGCATTGTCAAATTATATAATGCCTGGGGTAGGAAATTATAGGCAAATTTTTTTTTTAATACGGGCATGATATTATAGGAAAATATTTCTTTTGAATATGGACATTAAGTTATTTGCTATCTGTCAGAGATGTTATTTAGATATGCAATAATAAAAGAAAGACATGATATTAATCAGTGCAGTATTATAGGTCGTTGGAATATAGGACACTTATGATATAGAAGAAAAGAATCCGTTATGTAAAAGCAAGTGTCCAAAAGAGACTGACAGGTTATGAAAATTAGACTGGTAGTTGCCATCAAGAGAATAAAGAGCAGCTGCAGTAGGGGCTAGTTTAGCTGATACTTTTAATCGTAAGGCCAAAAGGAGCAAGTAGGTATGATGCCATGATTATAGACGATGGAATTCTAAAGCAGAGTTGAATAATAAGATACCACTGTTTATTTTATTGTTGTCATTGTTTTTCAGTGCGATGAAGTTGATATTTTAATGAATCCATAACCAACTTCGGTGTGGTTTTGATAACAAGAACATAGTAAAATATATGAGTTACACGCAGGTTACTTTTGTTTTTTTATGCTTTAGAGTTGCCGCACCTTTATAACAGCTAAGAATTATATGAATATTTGAAAATCTTTACCATATTTTATGCTTTTTTTTTTTTTTTTTTTGTATAATCTGTTTAATTAAGATAACAATGTCCTATGGTCTAGATTCACCTAATTCTTCTTTTACTTACCGGTATATATTATTATATATTTAACATACATTCCCACGTTAATATTTATTTCTTGAAGTATTTTCTTGTCTGTTAGTATGTTTGGCCAGTATCTATAACATGAACGAAAATATGTGCTACAGAATAGTATTGATTAAATTTGGAAGAGCTCAGAAACATTAGAATATGAATTAGACTGTTAACTATGGCAATATCCAATATTATTGGACTTGCAATGGTGAAATCATGTCACTACAAATTAATTAATGACTTCCCGTATGAATATAATTGCATTAGAAAAAAAAATTATTATTAGCAAGTCTGAAATTATTATTAGAAAGAGAGACGAGATAAACGTTTACAAAACTGATGGGAGAATCGCAGCTGACATAATTGTACCTGTACTCAAAGCAAGTATGTTATTATTATTATTATTATTATTATTATTATTATTATTATTATTATTATTATTATTATTATTACTTGCTAAGCTACAGCCCTAGTTGGAAAAGCATGATTCTTTAAGGCCAGGGGCCCCAACAGGGAAAATAGCCCAGTGAGGGAAGGAAACAAGGAAAAATAAAATATTTTAAAAGCAGTAACATTAAAATAAATATTTCTTATATAAATTATAAAAGCATTAACAAAACAAGAGGAAGAGAAATAAGATAGAATAGAGTGCCTTAGTGTACCCTCAAGCAAGAGGTTCCATGAGTTATTGAGTCGGAGTTGGTATTAGATTTAGCGAAGGCTATGCTAAAGTTCTGGAATAGAAAGGGGAAAGTGCTGTGCACTGTAATTGGGCTTTATGTGGGATTAGGTCAGAAAGTCGATATTTGATAGAGAATAAGCAAGCATTCCATTATAGATTCGGTTGAAAAAAATTTTAATCGGGAATTCGACATTTTAGAGAAATTATCTCATATTAGATTATTATAATTAGATTTCCACTATGCACGCACAGGTATTCAGGCTGTATTAGTTTAGGTATATATAGTATCTTACCCCATTGTTTCTTCGATCATTATTCACGATGCCTTTTACGCTATTAAGTTTCTTATGTTACGATCAGTGAAACGTTATTTTTGGCTAAGATATCCAGCCAGGTGCCCTGGATCTCCGAGCGGCTGATAGCTTCTTGATTATTCTTTTAGCAAAGCGAGCTAAATGGTCTGAGTATTTAAAAATGTTCATATCCTAATTATTATAATTGTCAAGCATCTGCTGCTTATTTCAAATAATGTCACTAACGTATCCAGACATATATTTTGATATTTCCTTGAAAATATATATAAAAAACTATCTTCCATGTATTTTTATGTACCTGGTGGGATCTTATTCATATTCAGCCCCAATCTTACTAGATAGATTTTTTTCTTTGCCTTTTTTTTTTTTTGCCGATGTAGGACTAATATATCTATGTAAACATTTAGTGGGGCAGTAAATAGATACTGACGTTTTGGAGGAGAGGAAAGTATTAAGAAGTAAAATCGAGTTAATAAGAAGGATCAATAAACCCCCTCATCTTTGCTATAACCATTTAAGGCTCGAATTGCAGTGGGATCTAATAAATAACCATATGCTTATACACATAATTACCCGCCTTGATAAAGCAATGCAAAGTCACTACATTCCAGTTTTATTAACCGTGGTATGCAAGACTTGTTTTGATTTCCCCGGAGCTTAAATTTCATTGAATTAGATAATAAAAGCAGAACACGCACACATTAATTACATCTTATGAGAATGAGTAGGGAAGTTTATAGAATGATGCCATTACTTGCCAATCTCTTTGTTTTAGAGGTTCTCGACCTCCGCATCTTGCTGGTATACTTGAAAATCGACTCTCTCTCTCTCTCTCTCTCTCTCTCTCTCTCTCTCTCTCTCTCTCTCTCTCTCTCTCTCTCTCTCTCTCTCTCTTTTATGTTGCACTCTAAAATCATTCTATTTTGGGTTGCTTGGGCACTAACGTATGATGGCGTCTCATTTGATCTTACTCTTTTATTTTCTTACTCTTATTTAATTTGTTCCCTTGAAAACAAGAACGGGTGCATAAAGAACATTAAGACAACTTATTAACTCTCTATAGACTAAGCTGTGCTGCAATAGAAATCATTGATATTTTGGTTAGATTTCTGAAATATATCATTACACGTCTGGTAAGTATAGTTAAAATAGGAAGAGCAGATATTAAGAATGAAAAGTGCCCAGAAAAAAATGAGAGCTGTAGATGGGGAGAGTCCTAATAACGCTTTGAACGGTCGAGAAAGAAAAAAAAGTTGCAAAACTGTTGAAGTCACTAATGACTGTTCGAACAACGAAAGTTGATCTAAATTTGTAAGCGACTGGTTAGGAAATTGGACTCCAGACGGTAGGGGAGTTTTGGGGCGTCTCAGAAAAGAGGCCTGAGACAGACTGTTGCTGAGGATCAGGGGTTGGTTGGTTGGCAGCGAAGAAAATTGGGCCACCCATGGGGGGAGGGAGGTGCCGTTGAAGAGGGCCGGTCCGGGATGGGGGCAGATGGTTTGGTTGTAGTGACGACTGGCGGCTTGGACGGAGTTTCGCAGGAAAGGCTTGGCGTGGGAGTGAAAAACTTGTACTTTGGTAAAAACTATTGCGACTGAAAACACATTCTCTCTCTCTCTCTCTCTCTCTCTCTCTCTCTCTCTCTCTCTCTCTCTCTGGCTTTCGTTTTATGATGCTTACTGTTTGCCTTTTGTATTTTTTGTACTTGTTAGATTGGTTGCAGTATTATGAATTTAAAACACGTACAGCAACAATATTCATTAGGATATTTTTTTGTTTCCACTGTTCACAGTTTTGTAAAAATTATTTC
>NC_090745.1:87477149-87495455 GCF_036898095.1 Palaemon carinicauda
GATCAAAAGTGAAAAACAATCTTCACTGTAAAGTGGGTATGGCATAACTCAAACTTTTCAGCAGCACTTAAATTCCGTAGGTTTTCATGAATGAAATTTCTTTGCAATTTGGTCATTTGAGTACTTTTGGTTTGCTTTTTAGGCTCTTGTATTCATTTTATAATTATTAAAATATCTAATACTTACGCACGTAAGTTTATGTTTAAGCTATAAATTTAAGAAAAAAAGGGCTTGTGTCTCTTGAAGATTCCATATAAATACTGTAACGTTGGAAAATTATCATAATTTTGGCATGTTGGATTTTAACTTGTCAAAGGTTAGTTAAGACGAAGATTTTTCATGTATAGCCTATTTTATCAATATGTAAGTTTGGGAGTGTGATCTTAGGTATGTCAGATTTCATTAGTAAATATTTATTAAATACCATAATAAACCTCTTCCTTTTAATTCCGATATTACCCTTAACTTAAATAGCAACGGACCACACACTCGCTTTTCTGAAATGAGAAAGAAATAGTGTTACGTCTACCCAACATTTTGTGCCCGTCTACAGCGTGACAGCTGCTGTTTTTATGACGAGGAAACCCTAGAGGCTTAGCATAGTTTTCTGATTCTGAATTCCGTATTTTATTTTTTTTATTCCTTATAATGACAGCAACTTTAACTTCTCTGTCCTGGTAAAGAACATCACAAGGACATCGCACCTGTCCTAAAGGTGTTTAGTTAGGTAAAAATTCCACTTACTAAAGGACAAGATTCCTTCGGTATTACTAAGGAATACAGCGGCGAACGGCACCGCGTATAGAATTGGACTATGATTGGTTGGCAGACAGTCGTGGGCGGGACCATGTCGGGTTGAGTACTTCAAGTAATTACTGGTAACTCGCTCACTCCCATTTTGTAGTCTGTATTTCTGCATTAGGTAAACAACTTGGGCATGTGTCGGTTGGCTTGTGTGGTTTGGCCAACGGTAACAAGTAGATATAATTGATTATCCTTTAATTGAGTCAAATAACGATGTGGTTACTAATATATGAATACATCATCCAAATAAAAATAGTAATATAAAGCGGTAATCGCTGTTTATCATCATAAAGTTTACGTTTTATTGTCAACAAAATATATACATTTTTTCTGTTCCGTGAATTTTACGAGATAATCTTTAACTTAAGCCAATCAGAGTGTAAATACATACTAGCTACTTGCATGTGCAATTTAGATTCACACACACACACATATATATATATATATATATATATATATATATATATATATATATATATATATATATATTGCTAAGCTAAAACCATAGTTGGAAGAGCAGTATGCTAGAAGCCTAAGGGCTCCAACAGGGGAAATAGCCTAAAAAGGCAAGGAAATAAATAAATAAACAACAACAGAAGCAATGAACAATTAAAATAAGGTATTTTGCTACCTAAACTGAAAAATATAAAAGAAAAAACAAGAAGAGAAATAAGATAGAATCCCTTCTACCCACAAACTTTTTGCTTCCTGCTCATCTTTAATACAGCCAATCTACATCTAATTGATAAACAATTACCCTTTTTTATGAATCTTTTGTACATTAGCTGCGAAAAAATTGGCACATCACGAAGCAAATAACGTTTGTAATATTTTGGTTTAACTCACGAGTTGGAATGTCTGAGTGGAGTGTAACGTATTCATGGATATTCTTAAATTCACACAATTTTGGGGAAAATCATTTCCTGCCAGTCAAACATTGAAGAATTTATTCCCTCTTAATTTGATTTCATTTTTTTAAATCAATCTGTCTAATTTAATTCTTTAATAACGAAAAGGTGAAAATAATGGAATAGATTTCTACAGGATAATTGGCAAGTGTTAAAAAATGGGCAACAGATGGCTTAATGTTATTAGAAAATTGAAAGAAAGATGCTATATCCTATTCAAGATAAAACTGGCTGAGAGAGAGAGAGAGAGAGAGAGAGAGAGAGAGAGAGAGAGAGAGAGAGAATCAGTATGGACTGCTCTCTGTAAATACTGATTAATATAGTTTCGGAAGTTTTAATCGAGTAAAACTGTATAGATAAATGTCTTAGCAATGCACACTTTATTAAGAAAATCGAAAAATGATACATGTTTATATTGCTATTAACGACCTCATAACTTTTGATTTAAATAGAGAGAGAGAGAGAGAGAGAGAGAGAGAGAGAGAGAGAGAGAGAGAGAGAGCACTGACTTTAGTGAAGCATTGGAGCAATGTATAAACATGAAATGAATGATAATGCACTCTAATAGGGATGAACGTATGGTAGCTGATTGGACTAAATATTTGCAAAGATGATTTGCAGAACCTTATTTCTGATCCAATTAGTTGTGCCTTGTCAATGATCGTTTGTTGTTTTCATAACCAACAAAAGGTTTGTGACAAAAAACGTTGCATAAAGTTTGATTTTTTTTTCATTCCAGGAATCCTCCATATATTTCATATATTTTCTTCAAAATGTCAATTAGTGGAGAGTAGAATTGACATAATTCCATATTTAAAGTATTGTTCATCGTTGTATTTGGTACAGAAGTAGAATGCTAAATACAGGCCTATATTTGTGTTGCAGCAATTATTACTATATAGGAAAATTTTAAATTCTTTATATAAAAGAATGGAATTTATGATGACAGAATCTTCTCGTCGCATAATTCGTTAGTATTTGCGTACATGTCATAAAACTATTTCCTCTAAAGAGGAAAACAAGATAGCAGTAACTGCCACATTCATCGTTCAACCACTGAACCATACAATAAAACAAACGGCCTCCCGCGTAATAGATCTCCACAGACTATTTATCTCATTTAAAGTCTCTCCTGAAGCAGGTGTTGGCCTCTCCCCGCGCATTCCCTGTGACCTACCGTGCGAGAAGCGGTCCTCTCCGTTCTCCGAAGGGGATGCCCATCCGTCATCATCGATCGCGCCGTAGATGGCCGCATGCGGTATGGTACTCTACATCAGCGTCTGTGCGGTAAACGTTTCTCCGGACGGAGACTCTCTCTCTCTCTCTCTCTCTCTCTCTCTCTCTCTCTCTCTCTCTCTCGGAAGAAAAATGGCCTAGTTTTGTACGGTCCCATAGATGTACCGTTTCTGGCTTTAGAATTGCCGTTTGCCTTCAAATACAAACATTATTACATAAATCGCTCGTTGATTTATTCTTAATATGTTAGTAGTGATTAATTCTTGCAGTCACTGTTGAATATTATGCTGTATGTAACTATACAATAGATTGGTGATATTTATCCAAGTCTACAATTCATACAACCTTTCTTTCACTCTGCCGATAAACTTTGAATATTCGTTTCCCTTATTTTTCCTAATTCTTATAACTATCGCATCTTTAAGAGGCAGGCCTCTCTTCATTCTCTTCATCCTACTTTTTCAATTTTTAGGGTCTGGGCTGGAGAGTGAGATTAGGTTACCTTCGTCATTATCCAATTAAAGATTGAAAAATTATATTTTAAAACAACATAAACAATAATTATGTTTCCTCCAGTATCAGGAAAAATGTGTTATCGAAGACTTGCTATGGTAATATTACAATTTCTCGAGCTCATTTATAATTACTTCAGAAATCTTTAATGTCTTTGGAAATCGACTTTAATTACACATTATTAATGGGAAATGATATTCGGCTTCACAAATTTACTTGTCAATATCTTACATTGATGATTGCTCAGTATACGAGAAATGTACTTGTAACGGCAATTTATGCGTCAGTACGCGATACAGGCTATATATATATATATATATATATATATGTGTGTGTGTGTGTGTGTGTGTGTGTGTGTAAATTTTGTGTATCTTAAAGTAAGAATTAAGTTTTTTAGAATTCAAGTAATGACTTTTTTTCTTGGAAATAAGTTACTTGAAGGATAGCTGTACTTGACTAACAGAAAAATGTAAAGAATAGACGTTTAGTGCTGTCAAATGAAAATATTCAAATGTCCGTCTGCCGCATGAGCCACACAACGGAACAATAATTAACAACCACTGTATTGTCGGTTATCAGGATCTTGATTCCAATCAGTAGATGATGTCAGGTAATTAATTGATATTAGATCCGAGATGACGTAATAGTATTTACTAATAAACCAGGATCCATAGAATGTTGTCAATCCTGAATAGCTGTTATGTGTTTGGAGACATGAATGTTATTTAGGAATGAAAGTCAGGGATTTGTCCGTAAATACCCTGATCTTGGTCTAAAAGAAACATCTGACTGCAAGAGAATTTTCATTCTTTCACAAGAAATCTAAAATTCTGTCTTTCCTATTGTATTTCTACGACTTTTACATTTGCTTCCTGTTTGTGAATTTCACGCAAAAGTCTTTAACACTTCTTTATTTGTGTTTATATTTAAATTTTTAGACGTGAAATAAGCACACTTTGCCTTAATTTTACTATTGAGAATAAGGCATTTAAATAATATGGCTTGTCATATAAGCATCCTAATCCGAGGACCCTGCTGATTAAAAACAAAACGTCCTAAAATGGTTCACAATTACAGGGAATGGAAAAATCAAACCAGTTTTCTTGTGAAACCTGAGATAAATCTTTAATTGTTTTAACCTCTTATTTCATCACTCTTCTCAATCAGTATCGTTGTTATGGTCTTTATATATTCCCCATTACGTATGCCCTAATTCTATATTGAATATTGGCGGCCATTATATTTTCATCTGTGTTTTTGTTATTCTCTGATTACATAGTTTTTAATCCGCGCTTATTATTATTATTATAAATATTTTTGTGAATTCTATTTAGTATAGAAAACCCATTGGCAACATTATTTGTCTACCGCATTTATTAATATTTTTCTGGTTCTAATTATCATTTGTTTGCTGTTAATTTCTTTGTAATTGTATATTGTACCGTGTGTTGTATTTTTATATAGGCTAATCTCTAGGAAAGAGAAATGATTAATGAGGTGGAATCATTTAGATATTTAGTAACTATGGTATAGGATCTTTAGAATTGGAGTTTAATGAAAGGTTTAGAAAAACAATCAGAAATTGGTTAGTCTAAGTAAAATTTGGAAATCAAATCGTCTGAAATTACATATAAAAATCCGGCTGTATATCATTTTAGTGAGATCGGTGATACTATATGAACATGAGTCGTGGTATGACAATGAAACAATCTCCAACAGACTTTGTAGATTTGAGAACAGGATTAGAAACGAAACTATAAGAGAGATTACTAGAGTACCATATGTGGATGAGATCATGATGAGGGGTAGATGGAGTTGGTTTGGGCATGCTCTTCGCACTCCCCAAGAGAGATAGTTCACCAAACTTTCAGCTGGGCTCCACAAGGCACTAGAAGAGTTGGAAGACCCAAGCCTAAATGGCTGAGGACTATGAAGCGTGAAATAGGAGATGAGGAGTGGAGAAGTATTGATTTAAAAGCTCAAGATAGAGAGTACTGGTGAAATCTAACCGAGGCCCTTTGCGTTAATAGGTGTAGGAGGAGTTGATGAATCTCTGTTAGCAATTTCTCTTATTATTATTGTTTTAGCATTATTTTTATTCCATTAGCATGAACGTCCTATAATAGAATATAAGGGTAAACACATTTTATAAAACGTAAAATTATGATTATTACCTACGTTATGTGAATTACGACCTAAATTGTATATTTTTTATGAAAAGAGTTAATTGTAATAATTTTAAATAAATTAGATACAACCTCATTGGCATAATGTCACTTCGTTTATATGTAACGTCAAAATTATTTTGTTTCATTTTTCATCATTATCATGATTTCTACTTCATCAACGACTGGGGTAGCGCACGTCAAATCCACTCTACTTACAAGACTAGCTTTTTCATCACCTTACAACTCTTATATCATGATTCCGTTCCGTCTTATTATCTTATTGCTTGTAAATGGATCAATTTAGATTTTTTTCCTTTGCATATTTGTCACATTTTAAGAATGTTATGCGAGTTTCTGTTCATCACAGAGGATTTGGTTATCTGGTCCTCTGTGCGGTCCTTCTGCATTGTTGCTAAGTAGTACGGAGGTTTTTTTTCTACTTGATTGTTACGCTTTGCCTTCTTTCCGCTCCCTATAATTTGGCCTTTCCCTCTGGGCTGGATTATTTGAGGTCGTAAGGTTGTCTGGTGCACCGCCACTACAATCAAAAACGAATGAGCAAATTAGAACCTATTCCTTTAATTAGATAGTTTTATGGTTCATCTTTTCATTTACCTCCTTCATTTCTTTAGATCTATATTTTCTTTCCAACAGATAGTTCACCAAACTCCCCAGTTCATGTATTTTGTCATAACCCAGTTCATGTATTTTGTCACAACCCAGCTCATGTATTTTGTCACAACCCAGTTCATGTATTTTGTCACAACCCAGTTCATGTATTTTGTCACAACCTAGAATATCACATAAGTATATCCGCAAATTCTCAAGTGTGTTACTCATCCGTTATAAAACACAGTAGATCATTAAAATTTTGGCTTATGATACCATTTATTTCTGAATTTTCAATTCTAATTCCATTTGCTACTTATCTGAAAGGTTTCCCGATGAATTACTGAATCAGGCTACAACGCTTATTCCGGGGAACTAAAACGGGATGTAACAGGTGCAGTAGCATTTGGCTTGTGTCAGTGACACATACTCAAGTACTTACATATTTATATATAAGTATTTATTTATGCATGTATGTATTAAATGAAAACTCATTATATTGTGATATACGTACGAATACACGCATGCTCGTACACAAACACAGATGTACAGTATCCACACACATACACATATATGTATAAATTATATATAAATATATATATATATATATATATATATATATATATATATATATATATTATATATATATATACACACACATATATATATATACATATGTGTGTATTGTATATCTTAGATTATTCGCAGTACATATTACCACACAAAAGAACACGTTTTAGATACACGCGATTCTTTTCATCTCGTTTAATCTAATAGTTTGTATTAATTACTTGTGCTGTGTGTCTGTAACAAATTGGACCCCCTCTCTCTCTCTCTCTCTCTCTCTCTCTCTCTCTCTCTCTCTCTCTCTCTCTCTCATATAAAAAGGATTATTTAAAGGGTAAGGTCAATAGATCTGTCAATCATAGATTTTCCGCCACTTAGCTATGATTCCTCCCTGTCTCACGTGACGCAACCAGCTTTCTCACTGCTCCTTTCGCATTGCAATTCTATGTGGAACTAGTTCATCCTTTCTTCTTCTTCTTCTTCTTCTTCTTCTTCGTCTTCTTCTTCTTCTTAAGAGATAATGACAAGGCTCCTCGAAAGGTTGCATGACTTAATAGACTTACATAACGAAGTCAACTACGTAAGCAGTGATTTGGTTTTCCGTTGAAATATTGTTGACACAAATGGGTTATGTGATTTATACCGAAGGAAATGAATATTGACTATTCTCATTCTGGTTTGTAAGTTTTATTTTAAAAGAAGATTTTTTTAGTGTCAATTGATAATACACTTTTTGTAATTTTAGTAGATTATGAAGAATATCCTTTTATTATGCTTAGATTAAAAAAAAAATCGTTGTATCCCTCTGTTTATTAAGTTACTATAAGCTTCACTGCCAGTTACAATGACAACTATGTACTTAATCCAATGACAGCTATGTACTTAATCCACGTATTCTACTCTTTTAGTGCGTCTGCTACTTATTTTAGAATTTCCCATAACAGGGACCTTTTTGTGTCTAACAGGTATTAAACTTTATGTTTAAGCTTTATAAATGCCTCTAAATTTACATGTAAACTAACCTGGCATGTTACAAAATGCCTGTAATTTTGCATTTAAAGTAACCTGCTGTGTAAATTACTGTCTCCTTATTCCTACACAATAGTTTACCATACGTAGAATATAAAGCTTCTAATCATGTTCGTACTTATCTATCATTTTTACGACATTTTACCACCAACTTCGCCTCCGTAAAGAAACGTCGATAAAGCACTGCAATTTTAAATGTCAATGAACTTGAACGAACTAAATATATGAAAATACTTTTTGTGACTTGAGCGTAACCAACGCACGTTTATATAAGTATTCACATGAATGCACATATAAGCATATATACTGTATATGTATGTACTTTAACACTAGTACTCGAATGATACAAATTAAAGAAAATCATGGTCCTTTAGGTATAGCCCTGAGAGAGAGAGAGAGAGAGAGAGAGAGAGAGAGAGAGAGAGAGAGAGAGAGAGAGAGAGAGAGAGAGAGAAAATATGGGATGCAAAAAAAAAAAAAAGAAAATAACAACGGAGTGCGTTTTCTGCTGCCTTGCAGCGATGCCAAGGGTCAGACACCAACAGCCGATGATCATGATGGACAGACATCCTGTACAATCTTAACAAGGAATGACGGATCCAATTTAGCGTCTCTGCTTAACAATCTCCACCACACCTTCTCCGCTTCTCTCTCTCTCCCTCTCATTCTCTCTTCCTCCTCCCTTCATTGTGGAAAAGCCAACTTCGTTGGCGAGGTGATGTGGTCGACATGCTAGATGTATTTCAGCTCAATTGTCAAAGAAGTTTATCGAACGAACGCTTTGATTTCTCCTGGCGCGTCGGCATGTGCTAGGTTACGTGTGCTATAGCGCGCTTGTTACGAGTTGTTATTGTAGCTACCCTCCTCCAAACTCCTTCTACACCTCCTCGTCCATTCTACCCTCTTACCCCTCCCCCGCCTCCTTTGGCTGGGAAGTCTGTAATTCCGGGTAATTTAGCGTAGCAGTGGTTTCTGAGCGGCCGCCTTCAGATCGTCCGTCCGGATCGTCATCGTCATCTGCGGATGTGGTGGTGTTTGAGGTGCCGTGATGATGATGAGGAAGAAGAATAAAAAGAAGAATAAATGGGGAGTTGGTGACGGTGACTATGGATCGATCGTAAACCCGAGGCTTGGAATGGATAGAAAATGAGGGAAGAAAGACATTGGGAATAACAGCAGAAGTCAGAAAACGATGATCATCGTAATCATAGGAAGAAGAATAAATATGTGAAATGGAAGAATAAATAGAACGCAAATTATCTACTCAGGATTCATGCCCCTCAAAGGAAGAAGAAAAAAAAATAACAAGAAAAAATGGAGGTACTACACACCTTGGCGATCGTGTCACTAAATCGTATGATGAGTGACTCGTTATAGAAATGGAACTCTTGCATTACGAGTCTGAGTTATCTAGAAAATTCCACACTGAAGTACAATAAAAAAGGAACTTACTTGAGTATTGTAACGGACATGTATGTAATTTTGGGGTAACAAATAGAGCTATAATACAGAAGCTTTAGTATTATGTTTTTTCTTCGACTTCACTGGAAAGTTGTATTCTTGGTGATTTTTTTTTTTTTTTCATGTTTTGACATTATTCATCTTCAACTGTTTTCTTCACATATTCTATGCGTAATTTCTAAAGGAGAGAGGCAGTGTGTCGAAGGGAGACGAGGTTACCAATAATCGGCCAATTTTTAAGTAAAGGTCAAATTTCATTACCGTCTTATAAAGAGTATTGGCGCAGTCCCTGAATTATCAGGATTATTTTAGACAGTCAGTGACGACAATTTTTATTCATTCTTCAGTTAAAACTATTTTAAGATAAAAGAATAAGTTAAGTTATAATAAATATAAAACAATTTCCAAAAATATGTATATAAGTATTATTACTTAACAGGTCTCTAAAATAGATTAATAAACACGTGATGATAGAGATTATTAGACATCTAGAAGAACAGCACAAAAAGCAGGACCAAACAGTAGAGTACGACTAAAACGAAGCATAACCGAGTAAAAGTAAATGTGGGTTTGTTTATAATTAGAGGAGGTAGCTTTGGGAAGAATTGCGGTGGCTCAGTGGGATACGCCTCTGTGGCCACCTTACGGCAGTGCACGGCTTATTTGCATACGGAAGAAGTTGCTGGTGGAATTCTAGTGTAAAAGGCTCAAGTTAGTTACGCTCGGCCGTGTTTCCAGAGTAGCTAGAAGAGGAGGTCCATCATTGGCTACCATACAGACAAATAGACAAGACATCTATGATTCACATACGAGAGAGAGAGAGAGAGAGAGAGAGAGAGAGAGAGAGAGAGAGAGAGAGATAGTCAATGATTCTCATACAATCTCGGTATGTAATAGGTAATTAGGTGAATAATTACAGAATATAATAATTGTTGTCCGTCGTGACAGAATAGGGTTTATATATATATATATATATATATATATATATATATATATATATATATATATATATATATATATATATATATGTTATCTTTTCCTTTCACAATTAGATTATTTTCCCTATAGATGTGTCCATAAGACATATCATGTGGTGCACTGTAGGCGTTCCTCAAGGGTTTTTGGTGCCCCGTCGGTCCCTAATTACACCCACTTGACCTTTTTCGTTTTCTTTTTCCTTCTTTCTGTCAATAGATGCAATCCAATTTTTGGGATTATTTTGACCAAATTTTGTTCAAGATGGATATGCGTAAAAACACTTTAAATGTGTATTTATTATTTTTATGGCTCTAGTAAACACTGATGTGTATTTATTATTTTTATGGCTATAGTAAAAACTTTAATGTGTATATTATTTTTATGGCTCTATTAAACACTTTAATGTATATATTATTTTTATGGCTATCAATTAATGTGTATATTATTTTATGGCTCTAGTAAACACTTTAATGTGTATATTATTTTTATGGCTATAGTAAACACTTTAATGTGTATATTATTTTTATGGTTATAGTAAACACTTTAATGTGTATATTATTTTTATGGCTATAGTAAACACTTTAATGTGTATATTATTTTTATGGCTATATAAACACTTTAATGTGTATTATTATTTTTATGGCTATAATAAACACTTAATGTGTGTTTATTATTTTTATGGATATAGTAAAAACTTTAATGTGTATATTATTTTTATGGCTATAGTAAACACTTTAATGCGTCTTTATTATTTTTATGGCTATAGTAAACACTTTAATGTGTATATTATTTTTATGGCTATAGTAAACACTTTAATGTGTATTTACTATTTTTATGGCTATAGTAAACACTTTAATGTGTATTCATTATTTTTATGGCTATAGTAAACATTTTAATGTGTATATTATTTTTATGGCTATAGTAAACACTTTAATGTGTTTTTATTATTCATGGCCATAGTAAACACTTAATGTGTATTTATTGTTTATGGCTATAGTAAGCACTTTAATGTGTATTTATTATTTATGGCTATAGTAAACACTTTAATGTGTATTTATTATTTATGGCTATAGTAAACACTTTAATGTGTATTTATTATTTATGGCTATAGTAAACACTTTAATATGTACAGTATTTACTATTTTTATGGCTACAGTAAACACTTTAATGTGTGTTTATTATCTTTATGGCTATAGTAAAAAACTTTAATGTGTATATTATTTTTATGGCTATAGTAAACACTTTAATGTGTATTTATTATTTTTATGGCTATAGTAAACACTTTAATGTGTATATTATTTTTATGGATATAGTAAACACTTTAATGTGTATATTATTTTTATGGCTATAGCAAACACTTTAATGTGTATATTATTTTATGGCTATATAAGAACTTTAATGTGTATATTATTTTTATGGCTATATAAAAACTTTAATGTGTATTTACTATTTTTACGGCTATAGTAAACACTTTAATGTGTATTTACTATTTATGGCTAGAGTAAACACTTTAATGTGTATTTATTATTTATGGCTTCGTCTTGCTATGTACTGTAACTTCCTTAGGACAAGACTCGCCGCCTAGACTGTGTCTTTTTTGTCGGTATATTATGAAATATTATTCTGGGAATTTTTATTTAGGATGTAGTTAATATGCTTTTTAAAAGTTGTTACATGAAGCCGTTTACACCTATTGTTAGTTGCTTGTTTTCTCCCTCAAATTTCCTTCTGATGATAAAATAAACCTGTTGATGTGACTTTTGTGATTACTTTCTTATTATGTATTCTGCTAGTTTGTTAAAATTGAGCATCTCAGTTATGCTAGAGATGAATCAAACGACAAATACTTATATTTTTTTTTGTCGGTTGGTGTTATATTTACATTGAATGAAGACCTCTACTACAAATACCTGTTATTATTATTATTATTATTATTATTATTATTATTATTATTATTATTATTATTATTATTATTACTGCTTGCTAAGCTACAACCCTAGTTGGAAAAGCAGGATGCTATAAGCCCAGGAGCTCCAACAGGGAAAATAGCCCTCTGAGGAAAGAAATCAAGGAAAAAAAATTAAGAACAGTAACACTAAAATAAATATCTCCTATATAAACTGTAAAAAAAAACTAACAAAAAAAGAGGAAGAGAAATAAGATAGAATAGTGCCCGAGTGTACCCTCAAGCAAGAAAACTCAAACCCAAGACAGTAGAAAGACCATGGTACAGAGGCTATGGCATTACCCAAGACTAGAGAACAATGGTTTGATTTTGGAGTGTCCTTTTCCTAGAGGAGCTGTTTACCATAGCTAAAGAGTCTCTCTTCTACCCCTACCAAGAGGAAAGTGGCCACTGAACAGTTACATTGCAGTAGTTAACCCCTTGGGTGAAGAAGAATTATTTGGTAATCTCAGTGTTGTCAGATGTATGAGGACAGAGGAGAATCTGTAAAGAATATGCCAGACTATTCGGTGTCAGTGTAGGCAAAGGGAAAATGAACCGTAACCAGAGAAAAAGATCCAATGTAGTGCTGTTTGGCTAGTCAAAGTAATCCATAACTCTCTAGCGGTAGTATCTCAACGAGTGGCTGGTGCCCTGGCTAACTTACTACCTATAATTTTAGTTAATACCAACAATCTCCCGACACGGAGTAATTTTAAGTTTTCTAATTTGTTTGTTTTAATTAATGTGTGTATCTATATCTATATATATATATATATATATATATATATATATATATATATATATATATATATATATATATATATATATATATATATATATGTATGTATGTATGTATATATATGCATGAAAGTACTTATATATTTTATGATTGGCTAATAAAAAACTTGTGTGTACTTGTGTATCAAGACCTTAAGGATCGACTCATTGCTGTCAGTGTGGATGCACTTATATCAAATTCTTGTTTGGGATATTTCAAAAGCTTTTTAAAGTCGATGTTAAGAATGCATTTGTTCTTTAATAATTGAAATTATAAAGGTCACTGGTGTTGATAAGAGAACTATCGTATGTATGTATATATGTACTGTATACAGTACATGACTATTTATCACTAACATATATAAAACATAAGTACTGTATATATATATATATATATATATATATATATATATATATATATATATATATATATATATATATATATATATACAGTAAATTCTGAATAAAATAGGGGGATATCCCCTGAGTGGGAGGCTTCGACGAGGAAAGCTTTTCACTGGATTCGAGAGGAGGGAGGGGACCGTCTCCCCCCTTATTGAATGGCCGCCTTCTCTCGCAAAGGATAAACGTCCTGTTTCCAATCCCTCCCCTCCCCTTTCCTCTCCTCTCCTCCCCTCCCCTCCCCTCCCACACACTGGTGCTGAAATTCCCTCCTCGTATTCCCCCTCCTAAAGCCTGATCCATCTTGCCCCCTTTCCATTATATCCCTGACAGCGCCAAGGGGACTTTTCACCAAAAATTTAAGCCTAGTTATAACTTCATAGTCCCTTCAATAGGGCGGATCTAGGCCTAAAGACCCGGTTGAAAAGAGGTGAATTCAGCGGCCTTCGTTTGCCGATGGCGGGGTGTCTTGTTTACCAGTTTTGTTAACATTTTTCATTCAATATTTTCATCACATCTGTAACGGATTTTTGCTTTGAGTCTTTGTTTCTCTCCCTCTTCTTTGTCACTTTTGCTGCTTTGGGAAATTGAATATGTGTATATGTATATGTATATATATATATATATATATATATATATATATATATATATATATATATATATATATATATATATATATATAATGAAGTTTTTTATTATATTGTGCTCAGGTGCTCGTTAGTAATTGTTTCTGATGATTTACACCTACATCTGGGGTCATACACTGTTTTTTTTTTCTTTTTTTTTCTTTTTAACCTAGGTTAGAAGAAAAAGGACAAAAAGTGGAGTAATGTTGGACCCAACAACAAGGGACATACTACTTTCCTTTTAAATCAAGGAAAGTTATTAGTTCCCGAAAAAAAAACAAGTAGGAAGAAATGCCATAGTTTGTCCAAAGGACACATTTTCGGAGATTGATTGGGAAAGGTAGCCAGCCAGACATGCTCTACTTGTCATCATATAGGATGAGTAACTCTACTAGAATTGAAGGAAAGAGACGAAGAAGCCTCATTGCTGTGGAAAGAAAGAGGACCAAGAAAAGAGGGAAAAGTAAGCGCGTTTGTAGGACTCTGATATTCCAGAAATGGACTAATACATCCAACGTAAAGCTTTAATGAATTGAATTGAAATAACATTGAGCATCAGACAATATAATTAATTCTTGGTCAAACCACACAGGATTTTTAGATGAGAGAAGTCGCTTCCTTGTATTATCGTGCAAGCCTTTACGTTCACTAAGAAATTAGAAATAGCTCTTATTTTGTATACAGATACGCATATACAGTATATGTATGTATATATCATGATTTTACCTGCAACTTTCTCACAAAGTGAAGTCACAGAGTTTGCCCCCGTACGTTAATAGTATTGTCAGTGCACTTCAACCGGTGCACTGTGGATATTACATAAGGGTCTTTACAGTATCCCCTTGGCTTGTAACTGCACTTACTATTTAGCCTTCACTGTACCTCTGTTTCTGCTTCCTTTCTTCTATTTTGCTATTCATCCTGTCAGCTTCTGCTTCATATTGCAACTGCGGGGTTTACTCGCCAGTTGCATTTAGCTCTGAATGTCCTCCAAGGCCACAGTCCCGGGGCTTATGACCTGACTTCATAAAATGGATCTAATTCCTGGATTGGCTCCGAGGCAATGTCGACCTCCGCCAAAATATTTTGTCCCTCATGGACCTAGGAATGAATGAAGTACCTGATGGTTAGGGTTGTGGTGGCCTTTTGGAAATGTTCCTGCCTGGTGATCGTCAGAATGGGGTTGTAGTCACGCTCAAACTCGTTAGTTCCTTTGGTCACTGCAACCTTACCATCCTTGTGAGCTAAGGAGGGGTTTTGGGGGACCCTATAGGCCTGGCCCTCCCAGGTCTTAGGTTTGATGGAGGGGGGCTTGGGCGCTGATCATATGTATGGAAGATCAGTCTCTAAGGCATTGCCCTGCTTGATAGGGCAATGACACTGTTCGTTTCCCCTGCCATTTATGTTGGACTTTAAACCTTTAAACTGATGCTTGTAATCCCATCCAGAAAGACTAGGTCAAGTCACCTCCATAAACTGAGAATCACATGATCGTTTTCTAGGTAGAAAGAAACGCTTTGGCTGTGTTAGCAGTTGAATGAGTGAGATATTTACTTCCTTCTCAGAGGATTGGAATCCAGTCATGTAATGGTCGTCCCGTGTTTCCAAATCCGGGCTAAGATCCTTCGTGCTTTTAGGCTTTATCGTTTGTAGGTTTCATTGAGATTTGAATATGTGGATCTTCAAAAATAATAAAGTATCCCATAATACTGTATTTTCGTTCGTTTATGATGAACAGTCATTTAGGGAAGTATTATACTTACACTAACATTTTGCCATGAAAAGTTAATTGCATAATAAGCCTTGCTATATGGGGGAATCACACACCAGATTATTCCTGAGCTTTTCGGATTTAGGGAACTGGGGAGTTGGAATAGTTTTTTTTATTTGTTTAATCATTGATTTTAGTATTTTTAGAATTTTTTCTAGATGTGAAGTTTTAAGCTCTGCTTTCTCATCTTCTGCTGGTAGCATCATTCTTTTGAAAAGCAGGTAGGCCTACTGATGAGTCATGCGCTTGGAAATTTTGCGAAGTGTTTGTAGGCCTATCCTCCCCTGTCGTCTGTTTCTTAATTTATTCGTTTGTTTGTTTGTGAGCAACTTATAACAACAACAACAAAAAACAACAACAAAAATTTTTATTGGGTAGGAATACATAAAATATAGGGTACTTTTATTAAGCAAAAATAATTGGGCCAATGATATATTTATTCACTATATTTTGGAAGTGTGATGTTATTTGGATTTTGCAAATGAATAAAAGTCATGATGGACTCATCTTTGCGTCCAGTTTCGTCTATTCCCGGTGGAAATGACTAAACAGAATCGAAAGAAACCAAGCTAGGAACGAAACGAGTAGAATCACTAGATGAAAAGAAAAGAATATTTTTAAAGCACAAGTGACTGAAGAAGAAAGATGACCTATTATAGCCTTGCGTCTATAACCCCCAGCAACCAAGCCTTAAAGAAATCCCACCCCGGCGCATTCAACGCATCGCAATTACTCTTTCACTGCATCATTAGGCGTAAACCGTCTTTAATGTGCGCCTTTGGGGAAGCCCTTAATTCGCCCTTAGGTATCATTTGCTTCCTCAATGGGACCCCTGAATTTGGCTGATAGCCGCTGTTGCACCGCCTTAACAAGCGCAAGTAGAAGGTGAAAGGAGAACTGATTTACGCCTTCGTGGGTGGTTCTTCTCTTGGGTCCTTTGGCTGAAAGGGGGTCGGATCATGTTCAACATGAAGTTGACCCGCTCACAAATTGCGTTAATAAATTGGATTATGTATGTTTGTTTGTTTCTTTTGATGTCACACCAAACACATGAAATAAATATATATATATATATATATATATATATATATATATATATATATATATATATATATATATATACTGTATAATATATAGATAGATATAAATATATATATATATATATATATATATATATATATATGTGTGTGTATATATACTGTATGATATATAGATATATATATATATATATATATATATATATATATATATATATATATATATATATATATATATATATATATATATATATATATATATATATATATATATATATATATGTATATATATATACCTATCTATATATATATATATATATATATATATATATATATATATATATATATAATTAAATTATTATTGAGAAATACACACACACACACACACACACACACACTCTCTCTCTCTCTCTCTCTCTCTCTCTCTCTCTCTCTCTCTCTCTCTATCGACAAGCGCCGAGTAGAGCTTCGTGCTCTTATTGGTGGAAAGGTTCTATTGAACTTGTTTGTGATTTGTGGTCACGCAATGCCACAAAGTGATTGGCTGTTTGTTTTCTTCCTGCCAAAGAAGGCAAAAACTCACAGAAAGCCCGAGATTTCCAGTATGTTACATGGGCCATAGTTTTTTTAAGATTTGAAGAAGTAATTTTAGGGATTTACCTTGTATTGCATGCAATATTTCTCTACCATATTCCCTGTGTAATTATTATTTGTGTGAGCTTACATATGCATATATCCATACACATGCATACTCACACACATATGTATATATATAATATATATATATATATATATATATATATATATATATATATACAGTATATATATATTTATATATATACACAATATATATATATATATATATCTATGATTTTATATATGTATATATATGTATGTCTGTGTGCGTGTCTGTGTGCGCGCGTCTATGTAAAATGGTAGGCATAATGGATATTTCATAATATGAATTTTGCATTATATTATGAATAAATATTTACAGT
Source organism: Palaemon carinicauda (assembly GCF_036898095.1). NCBI lineage: Eukaryota > Metazoa > Arthropoda > Malacostraca > Decapoda > Palaemonidae > Palaemon > Palaemon carinicauda. Next base: position 87,494,982 of record NC_090745.1, read on the forward strand.
AATGTTTATATTTAAATAGTTAACTTATTTGCATTTATTTACATTTTCACATATTCATTTAGATTTTGAGAGAAAAATACCTTTAGTTTCGAATAAACTTTACAGTACACAAGTTGACATAAGGGTATGAGGAGCCTGATTCACAGCATTGTTAGCTATACATGCTACCAGGCTTTTCTTTATCTGATATAGCAACTTTTTAAATGTAAATTAAAATTGATATGTGTGCGTAACCGAATTAGAAACCATCCCAGATCGATGAAGATCTACAAAAACAACAATTAAGTTTTACAATCCTTAAAATATTACTCCTCTCTTATTAATGACGTCACTTTAAAAAAAATATTTGGGGAGGCCTATTCTACGCGTTGCGTTCAGCTCGTGATCAGAACCGGTAGTACAAGTTTCTGATATATATTATAGAGAGAGGGAGTAAAGCGATTAGTAGAGTCACAGTAGTTACGTGCTGAAAGT
>NC_090745.1:87500955-87513455 GCF_036898095.1 Palaemon carinicauda
ATTTGCTTCTTTTCTATGCGTCTTTTCGGTCTGCTGTTTCTTGTTTTTTTCCGAAGAATGACCAATAGGATGATCTATTTATTAATTTAAATGGAAACAACCTCATTTTATCTCATTTTTTGAGATAGCGTAAAGAATGATGCCATAGTGTTTCCCTATAGTCTTTGTTCAGTATCAAAGAAAATAGTTTCGTTCCATTAGTTTGATAGTTAGAAACCTTTTTATCTATAATCATACTTGTTTCTGATTTGCTTCCGCCTAATCAATTCGCCATAGTTACCTCTCGTTACCACAGATGAAAGATAAATGAGTTAACATGATAAATTGTAGAAATAAAAAAAAAATCTGTAAAAATTAACAAATATTTTCATATGCAGTAGAGTTTTAGTACGTAAATTAGTGTCTTTAAGTAATTGGTATAGGTGAAGAAAAGTTTAGAGGTGTCTTAAACAGGATAGACATGAAATTTTTAATGCCTTGGCAACAGAAAGGAAATGTAAAAAATATCGATTTTTAGAACGAAGAAGAAAGTTATAGAAAAAGATTATTGACACCAAAGTTTACAGATGATTAGGCGGGTGAATAGATCTAAAATCTGGCTTTCGTTTTTATAATTTAATCAAAATCTTTCTCTTATATTTTGATTGTTGTATAAAGAGTTACAAAGACCGTTTATTGGCTCTAGTAAAATTATCATATAATTGATTCATCCGGTAACAATTACGTCTCCTCCTGTCGTTTTATTTATTTCTTTTTTATCAAAAATATTGGAAACAATTGACCGTACAAGAATTGTAAAGCTTGGGATCAAGTAAAGCCTTTGTGATATAGATTATTGAAATTAATGGTCAGTAGAGATGATATGAGTGAAAACTCACAACGAGCGATTTATTTTTGTAAATATCTATTGATTGCTACATTTTATGAGGACTACCAAACCTTCATTACCAGTTTGTAGTGGGATTTCATGAATTTTTAATTTTTATTATGGCTGTTGCCATCGATTGAAATAGCTGATTTGTGATTCAAGCCTGGGTGTTTATGATATATTGATAGGAAGATAATGCCAAGAGAAAAAAAGGACAAGTTTCTCACCAAATGAAGGGAGATGAAGAGTTATGGTTAAAAAAAATACTGGAAGATTTCTTCCACATCCCGAAAAGTGGCAATACCCAACTGATAAATATAATTTTCGATTTCAACTAAACTGGAATGATTTAGCAGTGCCGGTTAAATCTAATAATTTCATGGTAGTTAGTTGGCCGAAGTAGGGGAGAATAAAAGGCTAACAACCTCATTCCAAACAAATTGCTGAAAATAGTTGAGGATGTGACCTCTAATGTAACCCTAGTGGTGAGAACAATATATGCCTGCGTACATATACATACACACACACATATATATATATATATATATATATATATATATATATATATATATACATACATATAAGTGTATTTGTATGTATATATATGTTTATATACATATGTATATATGTGTATATATATATATATATATATTTATATATATATATATATAAATATATATACATATATATAAATATATGTATATATATATATATGTGTGTGTGTGTGTGTGTGTGTGTGTGTATATATTCCATGAAGACAGGAACGTTTTCCTCCTTTTTAAATTTTGGTCTTTCATCCGAATTTTACCTTTCTTTCCGTTTTGAAACAAGAATATGTAGTAAGCTATGTGTTGGCTTGCATTTGTATACATAGATGTAGGTCTAACAATATATTGGCCATGATTTCAACCCCAGTTTTGTGTTATCTAAAATGAAATATTTTTGTTTTAATAATGTATGAGATTATATTAGTGTAGAAGAAAAAATTCAGCCTATGCTTACTAGTTTGGTGTTTTATATTGAAACGGTGTGAATTGAATAAGTGTGCATAAATCCCACTGTACTTTTTTTAGCTGTTAACGGGCACTTAACCTTGCCAAGTCGATCTTATAATGCACTAGCAAATGCCCCCACTTAACTGTGAGGAAACACACCAGCATCAGGTTAAAGTCTACATCTCCTGGCTAAGATAAAAGATCCGGCATCATTTAAGAAGAGGAGAAAATTGCCGATCCTCTTAAAAGACAAAAGCCTGGGACGATGTTCTCGGAGCGTTTAGAATTTCCCCGGGCGCACCTCCCACCTTCCTTTGGCCACTCCAAACAAGTCTCGACTCACGCTTCTTGTCCATTAAATTGATAATGACCGGGGCCGTGGCAGATTACGTCGATCCTGCCCACCAAAGCCTCATTTGACTACCAAATCAGCAGAAGCAGCGCGAGCGAGCATCTAGTGGAAGTCCGGACTCATTGCGCCGACGTCACTCAACTGGGGAAAGAGAGAAAGAGAGTGCAAAGGCCCTTTCTTGGGGCCTCCTCCTCTTCAGACGGATTTTCTTGGGGATTAGTGGGATTTCGGAGAGGGAGAGGGGTTTTCTCTTAAAATATTCTGCTTTATTCAGAAAGAAGAATAAAAAGGAAGATTTTCATATGCGGTTTAGAAATGGAACATGTATAAAAATATAGGTATGACTTATTATTAGTATTATGTAAAATAAACTTCAATTGCTTGGGAAATGGTGGAAGTCAGTTTATATTCTTTAGAGATCAGAGGTAAAAACAGCATAGATATGAAAAATGTTACACTAATACTATGTGGTAAGGTATTTTCCAAAGCTTCATGTTTTAAAGTCATAAGTGCATTTTACAAAGAAACAGCTACCGTATTATGCCAAGGGTTATAGAAAGTGGCCAATTGTCACAAGGTGTTTGAAAACACTCCTAACAATCTCACTGTGTAACAATGAGATAATCTGATTGTAAACACCGTTCATTGGAAGGTTTAGGTATCTAAAAACAGCATGTATTATCAAAATTATCTCAGGTACTAAAATTATCACTATATGCCAAACTGAACAAAATCATTTGGCAACGATCAACTTCAGAGTTTTACAAATATTAAATTTCTTAGTTAGAAAATGCGTAAACCCTTGCCTGCCATCCACCTTGAAAGAATCGCATGGCATAACGGTTAAGAATATCGGGAAGACGAGTTTTTACGCATTAGCCTTTTAAACCCTTCATTTCCCTTATGGGCAAGGAGGCCAAAGACTTTCTACCTGAATAAAAAAAAAAGGGCAAAGAATTCAACTAGACTTTTCATATCTATTTTTAATATTGTTTTTATTGTGCTGATGTTATTATAAACCTAAAAAATCTTAAATAATAAAAAATGTGGGTATTGTTTCATATTAGATTAGCTTATAAATTTAATCTTCTTACAATCTTTTGAATTTCTAGGACTCCTTTCATGTCTTTATGGTGCACAAGCGGTGTAACCATTTTCCACGTTTTCGCTCAGATTTACCAGGGAAGATGCACAATGACTACAAATTTGATATAAAAGACTTGGGCTGTTAACGTGAATTGTTTGTATGTTTATTTAGCGCAAGAACTGCAACAAGGAGAAGTGTTTTGAGATGGTTTGATCATGTGGAAGGAATGAAGTATAATATGTTGGTGAACATAGTATAAGTTGGAAACGTACACAAGAGGAATCTTGAAAAGTGCTGGGTATAATTTATGAAAGGTATCGGAAAGGAGCGGTTCTCATATCTAGTAATGCGAGTCGATATAAAAGGTAAATGGCGCACATTGTCGATTTCTGATGTCTTCCGTGTAGGCGGATGAAACTGTACCGTAAATATTGTATAAAGTATGAAAATGGTTGTTTTTCTGTCACTCGTTTTAAGATTAAATCGTTTTAATGAGTAAAATGAAAATTTGGTATCAAAGATGCTAACGATATTTGATGAGTGCAGCAGCAGCATTGCTTCCAACCCCATTATTAGTGAAATGCATGGTTGTAAGAAGGTGGGGGACTGGTTAATAATACCGGTAATAGAGTAAATATATACCAAAAAAAAATTAAGAAAGCTTTGATATCCTTGATATATTGGGTTATGGCAGTAGAAAGTATTTTAACGCTTTGACCCATAACTTGATGATACTTATTTCTCATCATTATTTTGTCTAGGCATCATAAATGGCAAACTTAAGTAAGTAGGCTTACACGCCTGTAATTAAGAGAAATTATTTTTAGCTTATTTGTAGTAGGCACACTTTCTTATTTGGGATTTTTCCTTCCATTCCATATCTAAGAAGTATTGCTCAGCTGTTAAATAAGGAAAAGAACAAAAGTTAAAAGGTACTATTTGTTATGATAGACAATTTTTGGCAAGCAAATAAAAATCACGTACAAGAAAAAGCTTTCGTTTGGATAAGATGTGATCAAATTATATATATATATATATATATATATATATATATATATATATATATATATATATATATATATATATGTATATATATGTATGTATATATATATATACATACATATATATATATATATATATATATATACATACATATATATATATATATATATATATATATATATATATATATATATATATATATATAAGAGAGAGAGAGAGAGAGAGAGAGAGAGAGAGAGAGAGAGAGAGAGAGAGAGAGAGAGAGAGAGAGAGGGGAGTATATTCACTGCACATAGAGATGTATAAACAGACGCATACAATATATATATATATATATATATATATATATATATATATATATATATATATATATATATATATATATATATATATATATATATATACAGTATAAACATTTTATGTGTATGCAATGTTATTGATCTACAGATACTCCTTACTAAAGAATTCACTATTCTTTGGAAATAGCTAATACATAATACATAGGACAAGAGTGAATTAGATATGAAGTTGTGTTGCTTGATATTTGAGGGAATATATATATAACTATATATATATATATATATATATATATATATATATATATATATATATATATATATAGAATATACTGTGTGCATAATTCATATTCTTATTTGTTTGTTCTTGCGTATGTATGAGTTTTCTTTAGATTGTTGCGATGACTGCTAATATTTATTTCTATATATATGTATATATATATATCTATATATATATATATATATATATATATATATATATATATATATATATATATATATATATATATATAGTGTGTGTGTGTGTAAAGAGTAAATATGAATAGCATGAAAACATCATTATTTAGCGGAATTACACAAAAATGTTATTTGAATTTCCTTTAGTACTAGAATCTTAGATATTATTTTAGTTTTCTTGTAATTGATAAGCTTGATTTTACCCAGCACTATCAAGGTGTTGAATTTTCATTCGTTTTCTGTTCATGAAAATCACAAGCCCAGTTGTATATTTGTGCATAGTTTTAATTCTTTTTTACGGTAAAACTATCTTGATCATCGAAGGGCCACCCACACTCTCACCTTACCCCCTGTCTTTGGGATCGGGTGCTCCCTGGGTTGAAGCCTTCACCCCCCAGCCACGACCCCGGCAGGAGCGACGGGGGCGTCTGACCCGGTCATTAATCATTGCTCTCAGAGACAATTAGCCGGTGTTTTGACTTGGCGAATGGAAAGCTATTTGCAAAGTGACGATGGTTTGTTCCCTGTCACCATTACCTGCCTCTTCGCGATCAGCTTCTTTGTGTCACTTGGAGTAAAAAATGAGAGTTATTGTAGAATAGAAATTGAATTCGTAAAACCAAATATTGTTAATAACAATTGGATATGTTTTATGACTTACATGTTCCATGCTGTTGGGAATGTTATCGATTTCTGAAAATTATACTGTAGATGAACCCCCCACATATCATTTAAAAAAAAATTGTAGTCTCTCTCTCTCTCTCTCTCTCTCTCTCTCTCTCTCTCTCTCTCTCTCTCTCTCTCTCTCTCTCTCTCTCTCTATCTCGATAGTGAAATTATGAGGGTGAATATGAGTAAGTAATTTAGGGAGAATTTTTTTCCTAGAGGGAAGTAAATGGAAATCAATCGAAACTTTGATTAATTAGCGAATAGATCTCAGAATATATGATGTAATTAGAGAGATGCTGTTTTATAGTGAGACTGATAGAAGTTAGTTTAGAATTTTGAGAATGCTTGTGGGTATGACTGCTGAGGATCTAAAGAGGGCAATGAGTAGATGAATAATTAAGAAAATCCTGAAAGTTGATGTAATTATGGTGGTGCTTGTGTAGTCAAGTGATTGACCTAGGTGTGTAAGGTGTGTTAAAAAGAAGTAAAGCCTCTGGATTAAGGTAGCAGAATAAATGCTCTAATAAAGGTAAAAGTGATAGATGAAACCATATCATTTATATCATGAGCATTACTTAGTTTAGCAAGAAAGATTTGTGGAAGGATTTTTATCGAGTAGTTGAGACGTGACATTAAAATTGTTTTGGGGTTCGTTGTCTTTATAACTATTTAATATTGTTGGGAAAATGCAGAGGCCATAGAAATGAAATTATATGCAGGTGTAAAGTTTAATGATAATGAGATCATTGGTGAATGGAGCAAGGAATGGCTTGTATTACAAGTTTATATAGTAATAAATAGGGATAGTGAAAAAAAAAAAATAAAATTTGAGAGCATGGAAGAAGAGACTGTGGAAATTAGATGGGACGAAGAACACTTCATCAAGGCGAACCAAAATCAAGAAAATGGATCGATGAATGTTTGTAAGGTTATGATAGTTGATATCTTGGTATATAATTAGTCACATATATATCTTTATATATATGGGTGTGTGCATGTGAGTTTAGCATGTATGCGTGTATACATGAATTTGGTTTGGAAATGGAAAAGAATAACAACTACGTTTTCGTTCTTTACTTATTCATAATATCAAGTTGTTTCTGATGACCTAATCCTAGAAACCTTTTCATTTAGACGAGTCACCGAAATGACCGATGCCTCCAACATAATAATGTCGGTAGCTTTACTTATTGAATATTTTACTCTGCCACACACACACACACACACACACACACACACACACACATATATATATATATATATATATATATATATATATATATATATATATATATTACATATATGTGTGTGTGTGTGCGTGTGTGTGTGTAATTACTTTTCAGAAGGATTTCTTCAATTTTCAATCACTACTGCAAGTTTTATTTCCATAACATCCTTACTTATACATTTTTTTTAAACTAACCCTTTATACTTTTTCATCCGTCTCCAGAGTCTTATGACATTACAAGCCATAAACCCTTCTTTTCCCTTCATATTCAATTTATCCAGAGAGACAATCTTCGTCTTTCTTATTTCTCCTTATATTTTCCTTCACCTTTTGTCTCGGTAAAAGCCAAAACATCAAGGTTTCTCTTTAAACGTGTGATTTATCATGCACCCTGCTGAACCAGCCTATTTTTATTGAAACATACATACACGCATATACACACGCACATACACAGACATGTACTACTTTATGTTAAAAGCATCAGAGAACTTGTTGATATTTTTATTCAAATCTTACTAATTGCACACAAGAGCTGTTAACGTTTTAACATACTGATTAATGTAAATATCACTCATGGTTGTAGTAGTGTGTAGAATTTCTTAAATAGGTACCTGACCTTGTCCACAGAACCATATGGCGCACACATATACTCACGCATATATATATATATATATATATATATATATATATATATATATATATATATATATATATATATATTTATTTATTTAATGTCCATGCACACCCACACACTCATACATTTAGGTATACTACACACACACGTATATATATATATATATATATATATATATATGTGTGTGTATATATATATATATATATATAGATTACATATATTTTTCTCTGTAGATAGTATTTCCAGAGAATATAAGTCATGGAATTATACACAAGGGTTTTTATTAGTGCAATGAAAACTCATACATGCGTTGTGCTAATCATCGTTATCTTTGGCGCTTCCTGTGTTGGATACTAATAATTTCCTTTACAATAACTCTCATTCATATCCATCACGTTGTTAGATTCCTTTGCCTCTTCTTTCGAATCATATATTTTTTTTTGCGGAAGATTTTATCCTTATTCCTTCCAACATGAGTAAAACATCTTAAAATACTTTTTTAACTTTCATAATGGAAATTTGGCTCAATATTCCTTAAACACAGTCCCATCCTCCATAGTCTTTCCTAGTTTCTTAACATATTTTCCCTTCAATGCTACCTTCTTTGCTTCACCTATTCTTTAACTAATTTGTATGATTTCTTTTAAATACCGTAAAGAATCAACTGCTTCCATCACTGTAGTATATAATATACCATTTGAATTTTCTTCGTTTCCATTTCCCTCTTAAACTTAATTTCAACTCTTCCTTTCGAAACAATAAACTTAATTTCAACTTCCTTTCGAAACAATTTTCAAATTCTTTCACTGCTTCCTGCAGTTTCTCTTCTCCATCCCAATCAGATCTTTACCATAATACACAAACCACCAATTCCACGTTCCATTTATCGCTTATTTTCTTATTCTTCGGTGTTAAATTTCTTTTCTTGTACTTCCTTGTTACTCCATCATAACTCGTATTACAAAACGATGAAGACAATAATCCATGCTTTATTTCTTTTACAAAATCTTTTAATTGTTTTCGAATGTTCATTTATCTATATCATAATCTCAATGCCCTCCACATTTTCTCTTGATAATTTCTCTTATAAGCTTTTTCTATATCCTTGACGACCACAAAGAACATTTTCCTTCTACTTTCAAACTTCTAACATACTCATTTTTTTTTATTTCCAATTTAATTCTTTAATTACAAATTTATGATCTTTAAATCCTTTTTTTGTTTAAACTTACAATGTTCTTTTCAAACAAATTTCAACTATAAACCGTCCTTGGTAAACAAAGCAATTTTATGCCTCTTTTCTTCTTACTTTTACGTCTATCATCATCAGTTTAATATATTGGAGACATAATTGCTCCTACCAAGATCTTTGGAAGACTTACGTTAAATGTTTTGGCTACGGCTCAGCCACTCTGTGGCACTCGCCATTGGACATCAGCATCTTGCTTGTAATGCCGCCAATTCTGGGTGTATTTTCACTCTTCAATTTCTTAATTGTATTCCTGGTGTTAGCAGCAACAACATCTTATAAAGCTTCACAATATTCAATCCATTGATGCATGATACTGTTTACTTCATACGTCATCTTTCCACTATTATTCTGAGATCATTTTCTAGTGCAACCGTTCTTCTTACAATTATTTTCTTGTAAAACCAAAAGTTTTGTTCATTTTCTCCCTTGTGTTTTCATTATCTGTTATTTATCTTTCATTTTCCTCAAGATTATCTTCCCTCCTGTATATTTTTAAATGGCCATCTCTTTATTTTTTTAATTAATATACATGGCATCATTTCATTTCAATAATTATAACTTTTTATTACTATTTCACAGCCACAGGAATTCCTTTTGCGATTGTGACTGTAGCCATTACACATACACACATACAAATATATATATATATATATATATATATATATATATATATATATATATATATATATATATATATATTTATTTCGTCAGCCGCTGCTGGTACACTGCAGTTCAAAGGAATCAGACATGTCCTTCCACACGCGTCTGTTTATGGTTTTTGTGTGCCAAGTCTATACTTGTAAATTTTCTTAGCTCGTCAATCCATCGTCTTCTCTTCCTTCACTCTGTATATATATATATATATATATATATATATATATATATATATATATATATATATATATATATATATATATATATATATATTCCTGTCACGCTCAGCGGCATTGCTAGACGTATGACTACTTGCTCTCTATATATCCCTCGGGTAGCGGGAGAGGAAGTATACATACCCTTGTTACAGGGGTTACCCAGAGGGGTATACGCAGAAACCACATTCTCCCACAAATTGCCGAAACTGCTGAATAGTAGTTAGCAAAGGTTAAGGGGTAGAAAGGGCTGAATCTGTGTGTGTATGTGTGATCGTGCGTGTGTGTGCATATTTAACTAAATAGCCGTCAATTTTCACGGCATGGGTAATTAGGATATATATGCATATAAGCATATGAGAGATATACAATATTCCTGTGTTTATGTATATAATTATATATATATATATATATATATATATATCTATGTATATATATATCTTATATTATATTTGTGTGAAAACTTAAGAAAAATAGGCTACTTCTATAATAAGAATTAACAGCAAAGAAGAGGTAATAGTATCTTTGTCCAAGTATCTGTTTCGTTACAGCAATGTCAACCAAAATTGTTTATAAGAATAGTCGAGAATTGTCAACTGAACATTCCAGTGGATAAAAAACCAAATTGTTTAGATGTACAAAGGTCAATGGGACATTCAGCATAATTACATCTTCCAGCCCAAGCTCAAAGAATACTCAAAAGTTTATCCCTTCTAAGGCAATTAATCTTCCTTACTTGCCTATCACTTCTAGTTGATGAATTGATTTGTTTTCCTTTTGACGGTGATAGTGGAATTGAATTGAGTTGCCAGTGCCAGTCGTAAAGCTAGATTTCTAAATGACTGTATTCAGTTGTTTAATGTCATATTCCATTGAGGAAATTAATGCTCAAGATGTGCAATTTCAAAGAGCTTTGAATGAATATAGAAAAACGTTAGTTATCGATTATAACCTATCTCAAGTACGATACATACGTCTTTTATATTTAAATGAAAAAAATAATTTACCATCATTATTTTCAATTGCAATTTAACTTTAGATGTCTTCTGTTATAAAGTGGAACACATGTGAACTGCTATTTTACAAAGTAATTATAAAAATATTAATAGTTAATCCAGCATAATGTGTTGAGAATCTAATTTATAAATAATCATTGGCATCATGAACCTTAGAAAATAATGAATTTTATTACTTTTGTTACTCATGTACATAAACACGTTTACATGCGGATGCATATATTAATGGTTTTAACACAGCATTCAAGAAGGCTGAATAGTGAAGAAATTATTTTTAACAAATCTTGGTTGGAAACATTTTGTTGTTGAAAATGAGGAATATTTGAATGTTTATTAAAGCAAGGGATGAGTGTAATGGATCAGAATAATGGATTTTAAATAATAATTATTGTTTTTTATTCCCTTTGTGATTGTCAGGATCCCATCCTCACTGTCCTTCTTCTCACTAGGAGCCCGACAACACTGGTTCCGCTACTTGTGATTAATGGGGCTCCTTGCCTAAGACATTAAAGCAATATATATATATATATATATATAAAGAGAGAGAGAGAGAGAGAGAGAGAGAGAGAGAGAGAGAGAGAGAGAGAGAGAGAGAGAGAGAGAGAGAGAGAGAGAGAGAGAGAAGGGAGGGGGGAGGGGCTACAAATATTAAATGAGAAAATCAGTGAATCTTCTCTGTAAATAAGCCCAGGTGAAAGGGTTAGGAAAGTTCGAAGACGGAGAGGAGGAGGGATGTCTCCGAGGGGTGGGACCTCAGCTCAAACGACCCCCCTCCCCACCCGTTGCCCCACCTCCTATGATTAATGATGCACGCGTCGACCAAAATTAATGAATGTCACTGTGGCATACGGCCCGCCTTGAGACCGCTTACAGGGTGGCCTAAACTTTACAGCTCCTATTTCGTTCAAACATTCTTGTGGGAGTATTCGCTGTGATTCACAAACATTTAATTGTTTTGTCCCTTTGAGTCCAAAAGCTAAGAGATCGTCGCTGACAAAAGTTTGGGTCGTTAGCGGTATTCAGGACTAAGTGGATGAGGAATGCCTTCGTCCTCCTCAAAGGCTATTGAAATCTAGTCCAAAGTTGAGCTTGTGGCTCGTGTTTGGCGGGAAAGGCGCTAAACTTGTGGAAGATGCCGCTAACAAATGGATGGTAGTCGCACCGGAATTCATCGCACGACAGTTTATCGTTCGTGGACACAGTCAACAGTGGCTGGGCATTACACACCTACAACAGTCATTACGCCCAGAATTTATGATCTCGCTGAAGTTTATTGGGTGGGGGACGGGAGTGCATGGTCCTCGGGCCGTCGGTAAAGGATGATGTCTTTGAATGCGGGTGGGTGTGAGTGTTTTGGTCATAGGGCGTTCATGCGAGAAGGATTTTTTTGAGAATGCGCATTAGATTTTCATGGGGACCATGTAAGGAGCGAGGGTTTAGTTATGAAGCATTTGTTCATTTTATGGGACATATGTAAATCATGATCATATTTAATTATAAAAAAGCCAAGGCCCGAGCAGTTTTTTAATTGATTTTGTAATAAACATCTTTGAAAAATGACCCAATGTGGACAAGCGAAGGAAGTATTTAGACCAATATAAACTAGTGGAATTTTCGAAAGAAAACCAGTAAATCATAAATAAAAGAGAAGTATCAGAGAAAAAATGTTCCTTTTGGACGTCGGGGGCGTCGCATTCTCCTTGAATGCAGCTGTCCCTCTCCATCATAACCGAGACTGATACTACAGAGATAAGAATTACCGTCAGTGAACAGGCC
>NC_090745.1:87518455-87525955 GCF_036898095.1 Palaemon carinicauda
GTGACCACCAAAAAAGTCCACGATGTCGGCAAGCAAGAAACCCTAACCTCCAAGGAGTAGGGTGTACTAGGATTAGAAACCCCATTTCATGATTGATTGGAGTATACCTGAAAGTTAACACCTTTTAAAACCATCTTTATCGGAAGGGGAATGTAATTTGGCAAAAACATAAGTAAATTAATAGATACCTGGGCTGCTCAATATTGAATATATATTTATTCAGCTTCTAAGACTGATAAAACAATGGAGTCTTTCATTGCATTTGACCGTTCCAGATGGAGAGCTCAAACAGAAAGCAACGAGAAGTCATGATACAATGGTTATGAGGAAGTTGATTACATAGCTACAGCCCCCCACGTAGGATAAGCGAATTTATAACGACAACTAAGTACTACGTAAAACATGGTTGACTGAAAGGGGATGTTTGGCGTGCTCAACTACCCCTAAATTTCGTTTTGTAGTACTGTATATGAGTTGTGAATAGAATTCTCCTAATTAAGAATATTTATCCATATAATCAATAATTGCATAGAGTTAACACATACTCCTGTTTCCTTCCTGTTGCACGATTTATAAACGATAATTATAAGAGTAAAATATTTCCCATATTGTATGCTGTGCTAATTAATTTTGCTTTATGTAATTAAAATTTAATCATCTTATTTTGAGAAATTCATTACCACACAGTTTGGTATAATCAGAGAGTAGCGCATTGTACGGTATGGAATGAATGGCACACGGAAAAAAATTTCCGTCAGTCGTCTGCTGGTTAACCGTAGTGTACTACTGTATACCATTGCATGTCAGTCAATATTCCTCCGTGCCATTGTTCTTCAAGTGGCTTTTGTACATTCATTCTAGTGAAAGCGTGTGGGACAGGGGGGGGGGGGGTCACTTGAAATACTTGGCCAGAAAATATTATTTGCAGTAAGTTTCTTTTTTAAGCCTTTTTATCCGACTTCAGCCTTATATGGTGATTGGTTGTGGCGACTCGATAGGCGACCGGGGTGGTCCTGTTACTGCGCGAGCAAATGAGAAAGCATAGACCTTTTGCATTTGTTCTCGTACACAAAGATAATGCCAGCGTTTTTATTGTTGGCGTTTTACACTTGTTAATAGCCAGTATTTCAACTAAGGAGGATTTTTGAAAAAAAAAAAGAATGTTAAATAATTTCAAGCTTGTGTGTGGGTAATTAACTTTTCCATCACGGGAAAATATGCCAGTTAAACAATGTAAAATTGATAAATAGTAATTGTAAAAAAACATTGTATATTTTTAGTTATTACCTTCGGTTTCATTTTTAAAGTATACGTGAGCTATCTTGTTTGCAACATTATAAGAATCTAACTTCGGCTATTTTTGAAAATATTTTAGCTCACATGTTTGATATATTGGAAATAAAGTTCTTTTTTAATAACCAGGTTTCCGAATATCTTGCGCAGTTTAAAAAAATAACTCGTATTTTAGAGTATTTCGATGTTCCTACGAGGAGAGAGCTTCATTTTGAACAAATTGGGTGAAACGTTTACCTTGAAATCCTTGTGTCCCCGAACCTGAAATTCAAAATCAGAGAATAAGTCTTTTAGAAAATGAATTACATTTCTTTATACCTAATTGGTGTTAATTATTTTCTGTAGGCCTTTAGGCTGATCGAATAGTTGGTTGGTGACTCAAGTAAAATGGTTACATTACATGCAAATAATTTCAGTTGTGAACACAGCTGTGTCCTAATCATGGGTGAGATATTTTTAACCGATGATGAATAAAATTTCCCCTGTTTGGTTTAGTTATAGTTTTAGAAAGGAGTTGTATAGGAATTTTATTCCGAATATCAAGTGCATACGATTTGGTCTCATGGTAGTTAGTAGGCTTTGCTATGTTCATTTCTTTTCTTCTTAGTGAACGTTTTTATCTGAGGAAGCTTACTACGCAATTTTATGGTTTTTAGGGTATTTCGATAAAAACGAATATTAAATTTGAATAATAGCAGTGACGATAATGACATTAAACCCCCCCCCCCATTTTTTTAAATACCTTGGGAACCCCATACGATAAAAAAAAATTCGAATGTATAGGTATATCTCCCCAGAAATATATATATATATATATATATATATATATATATATATATATATATATATATATATATATATGTATATATATATATATGTATATATAATATATATATATATATTATATATATAATATATATATATATATATTATATATATATATATATATATATATATATATATATACATATATATTAAAAAATTTCTATCAATTTTGAGGAAAATATCAGAAGGAAAAAGAAAGCTTTAGCCGATGTCCTGGATTGCAGAAGATACGAAACATCCCATAGAGGGAAGTTTTGTATTATCTCATAGATATTTACTTAAATAGTTTGAGCTAAAGCAATGAATTTATGTCTAGGTGACAGGAGTTTCTAAAGACCTGTAGGATTTCCTATACTTTTTAGTAGTATTCTAGTTTCCAATTACGGAGGTTAAGGTTGTGAAGGAAAATGGATGTTTCAATAATATTGATTAAAAATACGTAATTAATAAATCATTGTAGATGTGCTAAGCACAAAAAGTCCCTTGAAAGTACAGTAAGTGGAACAACCCTCTGATGCCAAAAATTATACATATATACATATCTCCCGATACAAAGTTTGTTGCGAAAGATAGATACACAAATGTTCACCATTTCTTTTTCCTAAGTTATGCCTCGAGGTATGTCGTGCAGCCAGTGAAATTTGAGCAAAGTTGTAGTTGCAACATACCAAAACGTGTAGAGGTCTCACGCACGTATATATGCGTTAAACAGTAATGTTTTATAGCAGATTATATATATATATATATATATATATATATATATATATATATATATGTGTGTGTGTGTGTGTATATATATATATATATATATATATATATATATATATATGTATGTATATATATATATATGTATATATATAATATACATATATGTATATGTATTATACATGTATATATATTTATATAATATATATACATATATATATATATATATACATACATACATACATACATACATACACACACAAAACACAAACACAACTTACACTGAACCATTAAAGTTAAGTGATCGATATTTTCTTGATTTATAAGTGTTCTGTAAACTGTGTAAATCCGAAGTTTTGACTTTTTTACCTGATTAGAATTAGTTAGTGAATTCCCATTTACCACAGTATCTTTATGATATTCTTTTTGTTTCGCTTTTCATCGTAGTATTAGTGTCGTTCTTACCTAGTAACCCATGGAGAGTGAAAGGAGGATTGGAGTAAAGGTTTAGTATATGGTTATCTATATGGCTATCTATCTATCAAGTTATATATAAAGACATTTACGTAAGTTTATGTACATAATATACAACCTTTAATATTCATATATTTGTCGTATTGTAAATCGATCATCAGAAGTTTTATTTATAATAATACCTTGTTTTGCTTCGTTTAGTTGCAGTAATTTGAATTACAAAATGTAGCTGGTTGTAAGTGTAGTGTTCATCTAGTACTTGGAAGATCTTTCCCTTAAGATAAGAATGTTTTACATCGAACGGAAACGAGAATGTAAGGTTGGACATTTATTGAAAAAATTATTCTGTCATAATGGATTCAGGTGTTCTGTTAATGGGAGAATTTGGAATTCCTATTCTAAGATTGAGATTGGTAGTCATTTGCATATTCATGTAAGAGTACTAAGTGGCCTTGTCAGCCTCATACGAATGTTTATCATCGTATCGGTTATAGTTTCTGTACCTTGGCGTCAATGATCTTTGTTGTTGCGACGCTGTTTTGTGTAAACAGACACCAATCAGGTGATCGTTTTCTCTCTGATTGGTTGATGGTCTTTATTTTGTGTTATTAACCTGTTGCTATAAATTCATTCTCTAATGGCTGTGGAATTATAACATGTTATTGGCTTTCTAGGGTGTTACATAATTTTTACTACTATGTTACTAGAAAATGAGTATGATTGTTGCGTTTAAGTTGATTTCACTTCCGGCGCATTCTTTTATCTTTTTGTATTATGTTAAAGGTATTGTTTTAGTTTTGTGAGTAGTTCTTATTGTCCTCACATACAACATGTATATATATATATATATATATATATATATATATATCCCGACACTTGCTCTTTATCAAATAGGGGAGGATGTGTGTGTATGTGTTGGGTTGATAAAAGTGCCAGCTACTAAGCTGAAGAGATTGCACCCAATGATCTCGGGAATCTTTAGTGTGAGGGATGATTGAGCGAAATATTATGAAATAATATGTGGAAGAGTGCGGCACAAGAGTTGCATTTACTGCGAAGAGAGGTACTAGATGTTTTATCTAATTTATGGTGACTTGTATAGTTTGTTACATTTCGTTCCCACTGAAAATTGGTGACAAAAACACTATTGATCCTGTCTGGCTGAAAGTATTTGTTTACACAATCCTACTTAATATAACTTTAATTGGGCGCAGGATTCTGAAAGGAAAAAAGGACTATTGATAGGAGAAATACCAGAATAGTGATTTGTAAGGACTTGGCCAAGAGAGATCTTATTTATTTATTTTTGAAAGTGTCACGGAAAGGTTTATTCGCCACCTAAGCTAAGATAGGAAGGTGGGAAGTTGGTCTTGACTTAATGTGTTTGATATATATTTGGATCATAACAAAACAAATACTTAGAGTCTAAAATCTATAAAGAATCTACAGCTGCATGTAAGTGCTTAAAAGAATAGCTTGCTGTTTAGAAAGGAATTGCTGTACAGATTAATGTAATGCTATTGAGACCTATGAGCGGTCTTCAATTATTTATAATGTTCAACATTTAAGATCACTAACTGACTTCATTAGAATTTTTAATGCATTTTAATAGAAAATCATTCTACTGAAAGTAACGGGGAAGTTACTCATTGAAGGCAACTTTTAAAGAAAATATTTCCATTACGACATGAAACTCTCTTAGTTTTTCAGAATTTTCTATAAAAGTATTTTTTAATAGCATGTGTAGCTGGTAGCTAGATATATATATATATATATATATATATATATATATATATATATATATATATATATATATATATATATATTATATATATATATATATATATATATATTAACAATTATGCTGAAATAACTTGGAGTTTAAGTCTTTGTTCAAAATTAGAATCAGTGTTCAAGATGAGATGTATTCGAAAATTACATAATTTGGTTATAGAAGGTTATTATGGCTTCCCAAACTACTCCTAAACACAAATGTCTTTTTTTCTCTTAATCCCCGATCCATGTAGAACATGGGTTAAATTTTTTCTTTAGCCATTATTCTTTGTATCAGTGACATACAAATCAGTAATATTTATAATTTAATTTCCCTGTCATCATCATCATTTAAATAGAAATGAGGTCATGGATTTCCATAGTTGTAATGTCTTTAGGTAGTCTCGCCTTCTGTTAGAGACAGTTAGACCCTTCTTAGTTAACGGTTTAATATCGACAATGTAGGTTCTCGTTCCGTCCGGTTTTTCTAATACCAGTTACTACTTTCAAGTCTGGTATGTGCCGTAGATGTGGCAAACCAAGCCGTAAAAAAAAAAAAGGAGAAAGATTTCTCGCAAAATGCTCAATATCATGTCTGCTAATATAGGGAAACGGTATTTACATAATGCGGAGAGAGAGAGAGAGAGAGAGAGAGAGAGAGAGAGAGAGAGAGAGAGAGAGAGAGAGAGAGAGAGAGAGAACACACACGAATGTGTCCCTTCCTTCAACCCACGGAGTATCGAAAAGATACTATACTTTTTTATCCCTCTTTTTCACGGAGGAAACGAACGGACGGCGTCCGTTGTTCTCAAACAAACGGTCCGAAGGAATAAGGATCAGGTTACTTCATTTCCATAAAGGGCGACGCAGTCCGGGTCCGTCTGTGTTCGTCCCTTGCGGTGGTAAGTTAATCAGAAAATTGTCTCCGGCTTCAATTATATCATTATCGACGACCACCTTAGACCTCAGACATGCAAACACATAACACAACACACACACACACACACACACCATTCCCCCCCCCCTCTCTCTCTCTCTCTCTCTCTCTCTCTCTCTCTCTCTCATATACTGTAATATATATATATATATATATATATATATATATATATATATTATATATATATATATATATGTATATATATATATTTATATGTATGTATATATATATATATATTTATATGTATGTATATATATCAAATATGTATGTATGTATATATATCATATATATGTATGTATGTATATATGTCCTGTATATATGTATATATATATATCATATATATGTGTGTATATATAATATATATAATATATATATATATATATATATATATATATATATATATATATATATATATATATATATATGATGTGGGTGTACAAATGTCCTGCTATTTTTATACCAATATATTCATCTGGATCGAAAAAGGCATGGTTGCGATTGATAATGTTATAATTGTTCTTGTAATTGTTCCTATTTTAGTTATAAGTACAATTGTTAGGAAACCTTTAATATTTTTGGAGATTATTCCTAACGCCACTTCATATGCCCGATTCTTTAAATTAGATCAAATATATTTTGTTTAATTTTTCCAAGTTAGGGGTATTTATAGATATTTTATATATGTGTTTCTGTGATATTTGGAAACATCATTAATATTATTAGGTAGAACTTTCATAGAGAAATTCCGGTCTATATTACACCGCCCCCCCCCCCCAAAAAAAAAAAAAAAGAAAAAAACACCAAGACATTAAGGAGAGTAATCATTTCATCATAGTAATAATTTCTTTTCATAACTGAAATTTTGATAATGTATTTCCTTATTTTCGTGGGATATAGGTGAACGATACAATGAATGTGTCGGTAGTATCATCAGCGGCGGTGCTTTAATCGTTGATTCTTACGGAGCGTCGACAGCGCTAGAGAGGTTTATGTGGGGAGAGGGAAGCAGAGACGGCCCCGTTGTTGTTGGTAGCATTGGTCTGCAGAATTGGGTGTAGAGCGCGTGTGCGTGTTGAGCGACCGCAATGCCTAGAAGGTATTTTTTGTCATCTTCCCTAATGTGTGAAGTCCACCTGGCTTTTAGTTTATTCTCTGCTGCATTACTCTCTGTTTTCAGAATTCTCAGCCGTAGTGGTGACTGCGTGTTCTGAGAATAACCAAAGAATTCCATTTCGCTTTTCTTTTGAGGCTCTACCGCTGCTTCTGGCGTAGTTCTGCGCTTTCGTGGTTTAAAGGCGAAAGGTCCAACCCCAGAACGCGGTATCAATATCGCCAGAATCAGATCTTGTTAATAAATCAGCGATTAAAGAACTGTCATCTGTGATAGCCTGTGAAGATTAAAAAAGAAAAAAAAGATATTTGAGCCAATTGAAAGAAATTGACTGCCATTGTTGAGCGTGATCTGTTCAACAGAATAGTCGAAAGGAGCGATG
>NC_090745.1:87538455-87575955 GCF_036898095.1 Palaemon carinicauda
TATATATATATATATATATATATATATATATATATATATATATGTACAGTATTTATACTATATAAATACTTAGAATTGAAATCAACCCATTATCACCATCGTAGCTAATTGGTATGTTTGTACTTGGGACTCTGATCCTGGGGTCGATAAGAGAATCCAGACATGAAGGTATTAAAATATATGGCTTAGTTGAATATGAAAAACTCGTCTTAATGTGCAAAATCTATCATTAATCGAATGCCAAGTACAAACATACCAATTAGCTACGATGGTGAAGATGTGTTGATTTAAATTTTAAGTACAAAAAACCCTGAATTAGACAGGTATAAGTACACACAGACACACACACACACACACACACACACATATATATATATATATATATATATATATATATATATATGAAGGCAATAACACTAAGAGACATAGAAGGAGCATCATGGATACGAGATCAAACTAATTTATATACTGTATATATATATATATATATATATATATATATATATATATATATATATATATATATATATATACATATGTATATATCATATATATATATATATATATATATATATATATATATACATATGTATATATCATATATATATATATATCATATATATATACATATATGTGTGTGTGTGTGTGTGTGTGTGTGTGTGTATACGTATACTGTACATTCGTTGAATTTATCGTAAGGACATCATCCTGAGTTCTCTAGTGCTCCGTGACAGTGGAAATGTCTCGAAATGTTTAGGTAATCCGTGTTGCTATTTCTTTATTTTTATTTAATGATAACGTTTTGCATCTTGCTTCTTAGTTCTTCATTTATTTTACGGGAGAAGAACATTTGAACCAAATGGTAGCCTAGTGACAAGTGGAAGCTGCGAGTTGAGTTCGAGCCACGCTCACGCAATATAATTTTCATTAGTGAACTTGATCTTATTTTTCTTGCGACCTACAGAAGTTCATCAGCAGCAATTACCTGTTTCGACGTTATCCTGGCTTGGATGGAGAGGGGTCTTTCGTATGCAGCCTTCAAAACGCTACGACTTTAGTGCTTTCAAATTATAAATTGTTAAGATTTATTGGTCTGACCGTTTTACATAATATGGAGGGATGCGAGTTTTAATAATTACAAACGTTAGTTTTGTAGTATACTCCAAGACTTTTGGTTGATTTATGTATACAGTAGATGCATTCATCATCAGGATCTACGTTTATCGACGCAAAGGACCTCGGTTAGATTTCGCCAGTCGTCTCTGTCTTTAGCTTTCAAATCTATACTTCTCCACTCCTCATCTCCTACTTAACGCTTCATGGTCCTCAGTCATGTAGGCTTGGGTCTACCTACTCTTCTAGTGCCTTATGGAGCCCAGTTAAAGGTTTAGTAAACTAATCCTTTTTGGGGAGTGCGAAGACCATGTCAAAACCATATCCATCTACCCCTCACCATCATCTCATCCACATATGGCAATCAAATAATATCTCATAGTTTCATTTCTAATCCTGTTCTGCTATTTTATTCCCAATATTCTTCTGCGGGCTTTGTTCTCAAATCTACAAAACCTGTTGGATATTGTTTCATTGTCATACCACGACTCATGTCCTTACAGTAACACCGATCTCGTTAAACTGATATATAGCCTGGTTTCTATATGTAATTTCAGGCGATTTGATCTTCAAATTTTGCGTAACTTGCCCATTGTCTGATTTGCTTTTTTAATCGTTCATTAAACTAGAGATCATAGTTCATAAATATTTAAATGATTATACCTCATTAATCCCCTCTCCTTCCAATGATATTTTATCTTCCGTTGCATATTCGGTTCTCACCATCTCTGTCTTTCTTTAATTCATCTTGAGCCCAACCTCTTGTGATATTCCATGCATTCTGGTAAGCAAGCATGGCAAATCCTATGGTGGTCTGCTAATGAAGACAGCGTCATCAGCATACTCTTGGTCAGCTTATTTCCTATTACCAATCCATAGGTGACAACACATTCCCTTGGAGTACTCCACTGTTCACCGGAAATTCACTTGATAGGACTTCACTAACATTAACTTTGCACTTACTATGCTCATGAACAGACTTAATGAAATTTACATATTTATGAGGAACTCCATAATAACGCTGGACTCTCCACAAAATTGGCTGGTGTTCACTATCAAAGGCTTTTTCTTAGTACGCAAATGTCATCAAAATTGGATTTCTTTATTGTACACTTTGCGGTATAGTATGCGCCAAATCTGGTGCAACAAATTGCAACATTTATCATGCGTACTTCGCTGTAAATATTCGTGAAGTTGCCAGTTAGTATATTTATTACAATGATTTTCATCCCCTTTATTATCTGATGATAAGTATCAGTGATTAATTATTGAACCACAGAAGACATTTCTCTGGTGAATGGTCAATGTTAGTTCAATAATTTATTAAAAGAGTAAAATTAAAAAAAATAATTTTCCATTGAAACATATGCCGCTCCCAATATGTGATATCGAGTGTTCACCATCCAGTGGCAGCAGGAACTGCCGGATGGATGACCATTGGCCTAATGTGATTGTAAATTACTGTTATAGCATTATATCGAAAACTATTTTTTTTTTTTAATAAATTGTAAATAAGTTTAGTATCTGATTAAATGAGATATAAATAAGACTTCAGTTGGTGTGAGAAATTTTTTGTAATTAAAGTTATATGCGCATTTAGACATATTTCAATAATCAAGATATGTGAGAATTTGGTGGAGTCACTCCCGAGGAGATAAAATTTTGTTACTGAAAATTTAAGTTCTTACACAAAATATTGAATAGATCTTATTTTTTTTTTTTTTCATTTTCACCCTTGACGAATAAATGTAACTATTTATGATATAATTTTTTTCTACAATATTTGAGAAACATGGTATACAGTATGTTTCATTAGAAATTGTGATTATTCTTTGACTTTTTAATTTTAAGATTTCATATATATATATATATATATATATATATATATATATATATATATATATATATATATATATATATATATATATAAAATATGTAGCCTACATACTTTTACGCAGGAGTTAGATTCAACGATGATGGTTTTTAACGTATTCTTACTAAACAAGTTTATAGATTGTTGTAAACCAAGCACATATTTAGAAAGCTTATGCTGTTGAAACCTAATTAATGGGAAACCTTGTTTAAGCCACAGCCATCTAGATATTCAAACAACTCAATTCATTAAATAGCAAGCTGGAAAATATATAGGCCTAACCCTTTAGTTAAGCACGCATATAACTTGGATTTCGTTTTTTTTTTTTTTTTCACACCAACTTGTCTTATTTATGTTTCATTTGATTAGATCCTAAACTTCTTTGTTCTTTATTAAAAGAAATCGTGATAAATTTGGTATAGCTATAAAAGTAGAGAGTTAATTTACAAATCAAATTAGGCCTTGTTTATACGCCTGGATCCTACTGGCACAATTAGTGAGCATTGATATCACCTTGCCGCAGATGTTTTTAGAAAGAAATTCTTTATTTTCTTTAATAAACAATTATTGCAACTAGCTTTGATCATTCACTAGGGAAATATCTTTTGTGGTTCGACAGATAATCACTGATAATTCTTATCAGATAAAAAGGATGACTATACTTAGAGTAAATATAGTAACTGGCAACTCCACGAGAGCCTTCGTGACAATACCTTCTTCCCTCAAAGATCACTGTGTTCGTCGGAAGGCTTCGACTATGGTTATTGGTGGGGGCCAAGGGTCATGGCCCCTGCCCGAGTAGGCACTGTTAAAAGAAAATTTCAAATTGTTTCGTTGCTATAGTTTGAAGTAATTACTATATTTCGAAATGATTACTGTTACCATATGTTTTTCTTATGATTCTTATAAATATCATAGATAGGATATTTGTGTATCATATGTTGGATTTATTTTGTTTGATAGAGCTTTCAATGTTGGAAACAATAAGTTTTTGAGATACACGTTGTAGTTGCCAGTTAGTGAATTTTGAACGAAATTCTCTGAAATTTGTCGCATCAGTTTTGATGCCGACTGTACATGTCTTACGATGAATATTTAGTCAGTACAACTTCTACCTTTTCTAAAGCCTTCCTTGTTCATTTGAGTTTTCCACCAACACTCCTAGCTCCCATTCATCAAGCTTTGCTTCTTCACGCCACATTTTACAAAATAATCTTGTAAGTATTCTGGGAGTCACTTCATTTTCGGCCAATATCATCTCAGCAGTTATTCTATCGTTTCCAAGGGATTTTCGTCTCTTGAGTTTTATAAGAACAGCTTCGACTTCAAACACACTAAATTCATTCATGGGCAGATCAAGGTCTTCCTTAGTTTCAGGTATATCAATCAAATCAGTCCCTTCATATCTCCTATTCATGACCTCACTAAGTGCTCCATCCAATGTTGTTTTTCGGCATCATCCGTATTTATAACAGACCCATCTCTCTTTTTTGTTGGGCATATGCCTATTCTTCTTTGACCCTGTAGAGATTTCATTAATAATTCCTTGAGCAATTCTTACTCCATAGCCACTCCCTGAATTCATAGCTTTGTCAGCCTCATCTGCTCTCCTATCTGAATATTCTCTCCAGTCATTCCTGACTTTTCTTTTGACTTCACTATCAATACTTAGCATGCTCCAAAATGTAGTTTTCATTACTTCCTTGTCTCCTTTTTATAGTATATCAAGTGCCATCTGATATTCATGGCTTTCTCCTTGTAACTGCATGTCCCTAAACTACACTACCAACTGACTGATATTTGTTCTTAATATCGAACCTTCTTCGTTAATTGTCTGCTCTTTTCGTAAATTCTCTATGACTGCAAATCGATCCCTACTTTCAATTGCAAAGATTTCTCTGTGCTCATCTTTTAGAAGCTTTGTTGTATCAAACTTAGGTATTCTATCTACATTTCTGTTGGGTGCTTTCATTGTTAATTTTGGTGTGGTAATGAGGAGTCGGTGATGCATTAGGTATGGACAATCTGATTTCTTGAAACATATAAAGATTAATATTGATTATATATAAGTAAAAAATTAGAGGACTTAGGTTCCTTCTTCCCAAATTATTAAATCATAATTAGGATGAATTTTGGAGTGCTGTTGCTAAAATCGAACATAAAACACTTGTAAAGATCTAAAATGGTTGGTCATAGTGATTGTTGACCATATTTTTAGGTAACTACAGTACATTTTTGTTGAATTTATTAATTTTTCATTTTTTCCCCCTATGGTTTCTTAGCGATCACCTGCATTTATTTCTGTTAACATTTACGTATGTCATTAATTTATATGATTTTAGTTTTGCTCACAAAAAGAAATAAGATGCTTTTAGCCTACATATTTTTTTTTATTGATCTGCATTATGAAAAAAGGATGAAGTCAAATATGTTGTACAATTAGCAGAAATAAAGAGTTGTGGAAGTTGCTATATGCAGATGATTGTGTGATTACCACTGAAAATGAGTAAGAAAGGTTGAGGTTTGCCATGATGCTTTAGAGAAGGGTGAATTGAAGGTAAACGTGGATAAATCTGGGGCTATGGTAAGCAGTAAGGAAGGTATAGATAGGCTACCCATTCATGAAATTACAGGTTTGGTTGTAAAACAGGTGCAACAATTTAGATACTTTGGATGTACTATAATTCAGGAGGGAGGATATGAGGCGGAAGTGAGAAGTAGGATAAAAGCAGCCTGGGGGAAATGGAGGAAGTTAGCTGGAGTGTGGTATATGATAAGAAAATACCAATCAAGCTAAACGTCAACAATAAGACCAGTGTTATGTATCGACCCAAAACGTGGGTTCGAAGACAAAAAGAGGAAGCAAAGCTCTAAGAAACACATTAGAATACTGAGGTAAGTTATGGGAATAACTGCGTGAAAGATTGGAAAATGGTTGTATAAGAGAATGGCGGGCGTAGTGAAGATTGCATAGGTGATAAGAGTGTCACGACTGAGATGGTGTCGGTACGTGTTGAGGATGGATGGTAGGGAGGGCTTGGGAGGAATGTATTATGGGGAGAAGATCGAGAGGAAGACAGAGAATTATATGGCGAGGTAAGGTGAAGGATGATTTGGGGAGAAGGGAGGTTTTTGGAAGAGAATGCCTTTGATAGAAGGCATTGGAAAGGGTGCCTTAGGCAACCGACCCTTTAGTTTAGGGATAATGGTGGGAAAGGAGAAGAATGTGCTCTTAGATATTGAAAATGAACATGGTTTCCGGTAAAACCCACAACTTAAATTTTGTAGTTTTAGGCAAAGTAATGAAAAGATGTGGAATTTAACAAAAATGTTATGTTTAATTATAATTTTGGTCATATAAATGTGTTAATGACTGCTGCATGTTGATTTATGCACGTAGAATTTTAGTCGTGATACTGTAGTAAGTCGAAGAATTTAAATTTATTTACGGTTGAAGATCTTATACTTATTTACAGATGTAGTTTTGTCATAGCTTGAAGAATTTTATTTTATTTTGGCTTTCATGTTGTTTTGGAAATGCCTCCAACTTTAAAAGGAATTGATATATATTTATATATATATCATCATCATCATCATCAGCTGTGACTAGTCTACCACAGGACAAAGACCTGAGACATGTTCTTTCACTTTCGACTGTTTATGTCTTTCTATGCCAGTCTATACCCGCAAATATTCTCAGTTCGTCAATCCATCGTCTTCTCTTCCTTCTTCTTCTTTAGCAATCTCTAGGGGCCAATTCTGTTAATCATAATGTCCATCCATTCTCATTATAATTGTCCATGTCCATTTCTTTTTCTTACATGTTGTTAGAATATCCTCTACTTTAGTTTGCTCTCATGTCTTTGTTGCTCTTTTTCTGTCTCTTAGAGTTATTCCCATCATTATTCTTTCCATAGCTACTTGAGTTGTAACCAGCATTAGTAAGGCTCTAAGTTTCTGATGCATAAGTCATTACAGTAATGGTAGGATAAGTTGATTGAATACTTTTCTTTTTAAAGAAAATGGCATTTTACTTTTCATAATATCATTTTGTTTACCAAAGTCTCTCAATCCCATGCATATCCTTGAAATTTCGGTCTCATGTGTGAGAAAACACTTACTATATGTCCTAAGTAGGTATATTCATTAACAATGAGGTACGTCCATAACCCTTATTTGTTGGTTCTTTGCATTTAATTGAATATTATCTTAGTTTTACTCATATTCATTTTAAGTCCTACATTTCCTCTTTTTCTGTTTAAATCTTCTATCACTTTTATCAATTCCTCCCAAGATTCACTAAATAGAACTATGTCATCTGCAAATCGTAAGCTGTAAAAAATATTCCATAACATTAATTACTACATTTTGCCAATCTGATTTCTTAAAAACTTTTTCTAGGCATTTTGTGAATAATTTAGGATAGAAGGGGTCTCGGTCTAACTCATATCTCAATTTGAATTTTCTCACCATCTTTGCGTAGTTTTAGGACTGCTGTACTTTCCCTATAGATATCTTCAAGTGTTCTAACATAATATTAATTTAATCTTTGTCTTTGAAGGGTTTTCATTACTGCTGAAGTTTTGATAATCGAAAGCTTTCTCACAGTCTTTAAATGCCGTACATATGGTTTGTCATACTTTCTTGATTTTTACATCAGCTGGTTAATTACATGGATATGGTCAGTTGTTGAATACCCGTTTCCAAATCCTGCCTACTTTCTTGGTTAATTAAAGTCTAGCTTTCTTTCTAATCGGCCTAATGTGATCTTTGTAAATATTTTATATATTACTGAGAGTAATCATATTAGGTGGTAATTTTTCTGGTCTTACGTGACTCCCTTTTTGTGAATTAG
The DNA here is from genome assembly GCF_036898095.1 of Palaemon carinicauda. Classification (NCBI taxonomy): domain Eukaryota; kingdom Metazoa; phylum Arthropoda; class Malacostraca; order Decapoda; family Palaemonidae; genus Palaemon; species Palaemon carinicauda. The sequence goes on from NC_090745.1 coordinate 87,546,297, forward strand.
TATGATGATGATGTTTTTCCAAGCTTTAGGCATAGAGCAGTCTTGCAGACATTTTGTGTAAAGTTTAGCAAGTATTACTACTATGGAATCTCCTCCATCTATTATGAAATCAAATGTTAGGCAATTTTCTCCTGCTGTTTTACCTGTTTTCGGGCATTTTAATGCTTTTTTACTTCTACTGTTACGTTTGGTACGGGATAAGGTGGTTCATTATTTTTATAGACAAAGTTGTTTTTTATACCTCTGTTGTATAGCATTTTATAGAATTTCTCTGCAATTTTTATCTCTCCTTCTCTCTTGTTGATAATATTTCCATTTTCATCCTTTAAAGCAAACATCTGTTGGCGCCCTGTCCCAAGTTTTCTTTTCATCAATTTGATACTTCTTCCTTTTTCGTGTTTCCTCAATTTTGGTTTGATTGCTTTTATGAATGTCTTGGGTTTTTTGTTTGTTTATTGTTTTATAGATAGTCATGCTAGTTTTATTTCATCTGTTGAATTTGGCACTTGTCCAGTTTTTTCTTTATTAGGTTTTAGTTTTTTCCTGATAGTTTTCCTTGATCTTATTTAGGAACTGTTCCACCTATCTTTTTGCAGATTCTAATACAAATTTTTTTAAATTACTGTTCATTTCTTCTTTACTGGCATCCACTTCATCGTGTAGCTATTAGTACCTCCAACTTCAACAATTTTAAATTATTTACAGATTCATTACGGATTTCAGTTTGAAAAATGTGTAAGTTTGTGAACCAGGCTCTGAGAGAGAAAAATATGTACTAAACTCCTCGCACAAAGCTAGGATATACGGCAAAAGGATACATTGAGCTAGAAGGTATCAATCTTATATATCTTTCCTGTTATTAAATCGGTAATAGTCATGAGGGTTGAATTTTTTCTCCCTTTTGATCTTCTGAAAGTGGCTTTGGGTTATACTTTTGTTTATCTCCTAGTTTAATAACCATTTCGTTATCTCCAAAGCTTTTTTCTTATGCTGAACCACATTGACCTTACTCAATAAAGGGAAAAAGAGTTCCCCAGTGAAGAACAGTATACCCGGAAACTCCCCCCCCCCCTCTCCCTGTATTACAACCTTTACACACAGTTTGGGAGTAATTGCTATACATAAGACAAGGGAACTAGGAAGACAACATATTTATAATGGTCATTCTTATATCCCAATAAGAAGTTATGGCACTTCTAAGAATGAAACTACCATAATATCTTTACTTTTTTTTTCCTCCCAGTCCCCTGTCGGATTTCCTTACCCATTGAACGTGTACTTGAATGTAGGGTGCTGCTATATTAAAGATATTTTACGACCCTCTCTCTCTCTCTCTCTCTCTCTCTCTCTCTCTCTCTCTCTCTCTCTCTCTCTCTCTCTCTCTCTTGTGATCATTCTACAGGATTTTAGTTATGGTACTCTTGCTAATGAATTTTTTCGAGGTACTGACTTCAGAAGTAAAAATAGAAAGGTTATGTTTAGTTATTCCTGCTTGTAGATTATATACTTACTATGAAATTGTTGTATTTAGAATCCTGGATATTTACATTAAGATAAGAAAAGAATAATGTATGAGGTAAAGTGAAGTTTGACCTTAATTTTCAAGATACATAAAATGTCACTGCGCGTTTTTCTAAATAAAAAGAGCCAGAAGTTGGTTGCCTATAGTAACATCTAAGGCTACTGCATGAGTTGTAGCACAGGTGAAGAGCAAAACGTAATCTATACGCTAATAGATATACTTAAGTAATTCAATAATTAGTAAACTCCTTTTTTAAGAATATTTTCCTTCGATTCTCTCTCAAGTATTGGTGGAGTGCTACCCATGGCCTGTGGTAAGAAACGCACGACTTTCTATTGTTGGTTATGGCTTACTTTTGCGAGAACAATGTGTACATTCTTCCAGTTAGTTTTTAAATCACTCGTTGTCATTGTCTGTATTTGACTGCATCAGAAAACAATGTCGACCACCATGCTATTATTCATATCTCTTTATGAGTAATGTTAGCGTTAATTTCAGATAGAAAATATTCATGATATCTATATTATATCAAGTGCCCTTGTTCAGGAAATATTCAAAGTTGAGGATCCCATGTCTTAGAGTTAAGATGTTCCTTTGAAGAATGTCATCATATTTTGGTACTTCTTCAACAGTATATCCAAAGGGATCAAATTTCCACCCTGAAACGCATGAAAGACATGCCAGCACATTGGTGTTGCCTCCGTCACTGAAGATTCCTAATTTTAGATAATCGTTTAGTTTACAATTTTAAGCAAAATTTGTATTATATTAAGGATCATATATTAATGATAGTAGTTATATTGAGTTTATTCAAACTTCTGCATCCTGCAAATTATCATTTTACCTCTCTTAGAAGTAGGATTGTTCCTGATTGTCTTTTTTGAACGTCCTTATTTAGTATATGTACATTCGAGTGATCAAGAGAATAATAATGAGTTTGGTTTAGTATGATCTTTTGATTTTTATGGGATTATTATCGGGCAAACTGTTTATAATTTGTCAGATGTTTCCCATTCATACTGTCATTGATTGCTGCTGTTGATAAGCTGAATCTGAAAATCAAAAGGCACCTCACAAGGATGTTCACATGATCCTTGTAAGGATTGCACTTCAGTGTATCAGAGGACAGGCGAACCTTGGAGACACAAACAGATACTGATTATTTCATATTTCTAAGTAATGAAAAGTTGTTGAAACTGTTCCATAAGTGTAAATTGTGCAAATAATTAGACTGTAGGTTGGCCAAGGCACCAGCCACCCGTTGAGATACTACCGTTAGAGAGTTATTGGGTCCTTTGACTGGCTAGACAGTACTACATTGGATCCCTCTCTCTGGTTAGGGCTCATTTCATCCTTGCCGACACATACGCAAGAATAGTCTGGCCTATTCTTTGCACATTCTCCTCATTCGTTATACACTTGACAATACTGAAATTACCAAACAATTATTTTTCTCTCATAAGGTTAATTACTGCACTGTAATTGTTCAATGGCTGCTTTCCTCTTAAGGGTAAGGGTAGAAGAGACTCTTAGCTATGGTAAGCAGCTCTTGTAGGAGAAGAATGCTCCAAAATCAAAACAATGTTCTCTAGTCTTGAGTAGTGCCATAGCCTTTTTACCGTGGCCTTCCATTGTCATGGGTTAGAGATCTCTTGCTTGAGGGTACACTCGGGCACATTATTCAATCTTGTTTCTCTTCCTCTTGTTATTTTGAAGTTTTTATCGTCTTGTTATTTTGAAGTTTTTATCCTCTTGTTATTGTGAAGTTATTATAGTTTATATATGAAAGAATTACTTTAATGTTTTTATTGTTCTTAAACTTCTCTTGTAGTTTTTTCCTATTTCTTCCTTTCCTCACTGGGCTATTTTCCCTGTTGGAACCCTTAGGCTTATAGTATCGTGCTTTTCCAACTAGGATTGTAGCTTAGCATGTAATAATAATAATAATAATATATTAAAGTACTATACAATAGGGATATGGAATTTGCTAAAGAAAATAGGATTTATAATTATAGATGTCATACACCAAGAATAACAATTTATCAATCATTTCGTTCTTCCAGATGATGAGTATGAGCTTAAGGTGACTTTGCTAATTTTTCCACACGTGACTGAGGACGAATATGCTTTACATATTTAATGTATTCATCTATGAAACTATGTCCGCTTTACTTTGATTTTATTTATTCATTGTATAGATTTGCTTATATCCCGGTGTGATGAAAGAAATGATGAAAATGCAAGGGTTCATGTAGTTGGTTGGGACAGGCATAAACTTTCTTATTACTTATCAAATTAATTTTCTTTGTGGGGAAAATTATGTTTATTTTACTCTGAAATGAGATATTATGAAGCTGGTTATACGATTTAAGAGGTTTTATGATTGTGTCACCTTGCCAGGAGTGAGGTTGGTTGGGAAGCAAACACTGTTGAGACGGTCTTATTACGGTTAGCTAAGCATACGACGATTTAAGGGGATCCCCAGCGTGGCTTACAACCCCCCCCCCCTCTTAGGCAAGTAGGTAAGGATACGGCCCCTGGGTTAGGTTAATGGGAAACCCTAAGGTTAAGTAGTGTTAATGTGTTTGTTTCTCTTTTAAAGTGTGATTTTCAATCATAACTTTTGAGATTTTAACCTGGTCCGTGCCAGCCAACTAGAAAGACTCCAAAATGAAACTTCCTTGACGTTCAGTTCTACGAAGTGATCATTATATTTATATATATATATATATATATATATATATATATATTATATATATATAGAATCTTCCATTTTAAAAGAATCTTCGCATTGTTACTCTCCTGATTTTTTTATTCTTAGCTAGTCCGTACAATGTATCACGAATATGTTTATTAGAGCTTCCCAGCCCTAAAGTCTTCCACAGATACCTAAATATAGGTTATTGATCTTCCTCTAGATGCAGAGCTCGTTTCAACTGGTCACAATCTTGGTTGTCCCTTTAATCACGTGGACTAGAGTTGTACGTGTCTATGCATGTGTCCGTACTTCTTGTCCCTTCGCCTAGATGTAGCTATTGAATAGTAGGTATATCATCCATAGGCCATCTCCCTTATGTAGTAAAGAGCAATTATCTGTATATATATATATATATATATATATATATATATATATATATATATATATATATATATATATACATACATATGTATGTATGTATGTATGTATGTCTAATATATGCACACACACACACACATATATATATATATATATATATATATATATATATATATGTGTGTGTGTGTGTATATATATATATATATATATATATATATATATATATATATATATATATATATATACGGTATATTTCCAGGTCATACCCTTGTGTGCATATCTATCTGAATATTTAGCAGTCATGTTGGACGGGTCGCATCCAGTAGTATTAAACATTAGACTAATTTTACATAATAAAGATAATGGTCAGGCACTTTACATAAAGAAATTAAATTTTACATACCTTAAATTAAATGAACTATTTATTACGAGTGAAGATATAGATGAACTGATTTAGCATCAGCTTTGATGATTAGGACATTCTTGAATCTTGATGTTACGTCACCAGCTTCAATAAAATTTTTTCTAGGTATAACTTTTATATATTATTATTATTATTATTATTATTATTATTATTATTATTATTATTATTATTATTACTTGCTAAGCTACAACCCTAGTTGGAAAAGCAGGATGCTGTAAGCCCGGTGGCTCCAAAAGGAAAAATAGCTCAGTGAGGAAAGTAAACAGGAAAAATTAAATATTTTAAGAACAGCAACGACATCTAAATAAATATTTCAATATAAACTAAAAAATTTAACAAAACAAGGGAAAGAGAAATTATATAGAATAGTGTGCCCTAGTGTACCCTCAAGCAAGAGAACTCTAATCCAAGACAGTGGAAGCCCATGGGACAGAGGCTATAACACTACCCATGACAAGAGAACAATGGTCTGATTTTGGAGTGTCCTTCTCCTAGAAAGCTGGTTACCATAGCTGAAGAGTCTCATCTCCCCTTACCAAGAAGAAAGTAGCCACTGGACAATTACAGTGCAGTAGTTAACCCCTCGGGTGAAGAATTGTTTGGTAATCTCAGTGTTGTCAGGTGTATGAGGACAGGAGAATCTGTAAAGTATATGCCAGACTTATTCGGTGTATATGTAGGCAAGGGGCAAGTGAACCTTAACCAGAGAAAAGGATCCAATGTAATACTGTCTGGCCAGTCAAAGGACCCCATAACTCTCTAGCGGTAGTATCTCAACAGGTGGCTGGTGCCCTGGCCAACCTACTACCTACAAATATATAATTTTCATCATTATATGTTTACAATGGACATGTGGAAAAACTAAGCACATCAGTCACCATTATTCCTTAGGGGAATAATGTCAAAGAACTAGTCTCTTAGGGTTGGTATTACGATATCGGCAGGATTTATGAAGTTGTCTCGAAAGGAAAGGCCTTCTAATGTAGGCTTTTGCTATTCCACAAATCTTGCATCTCAATCATCAACCTTTCGGAGTGAAAAAAAACTTTGGGCTCATTTCTTGAAGAAACCATTCCTCGTGTCTTGAAGACTCCATTTCTAATTTAGTTAAGAAACTATTTTGCTTTTGTTGGCCTAAGCAGTGAAATATGTATCTGATGGTTTGTCGACTGTGCTGGGTCATATCTATTGTTGTAATGTAGCATTGGTTAGAAATCTCATCTTCGAAGAATTGCCGAGAACTAAATCTTTAATTCTGTATACTCGCGCAAACCACACACATAGAATAGATGCCATTTTAAAATCACTATTTCATCTGATACATAAGAATGTTGATTCAACGAGCAAATAAATGAAACTCCATATCCGACTTTCTACAGTAGAAATCGTTCTTTTCCCTGTTCCAAAGTCATTGCCACGGTGCCAACTTGACGGATGCCAGCCCTATAATTATTGAGTTTGATAATGCTGGGTACCCAGTTTCACATCAAACTAGTAAATATCCTGTTTATAAACTTTTAGTAAACTTCACTTCACTTCATAAAAACCTCTCATAATTTTCGACAGCCTATCATTTATATGGTACTGTCTCAAATCACTTCATACTGCCTCTGTATCAATTCTCCCTTAAAATTGTTCTAAATCCATAACTGTTTCATATCAAAGATTTGACCGCACCCTTTTGATATCTAAGCACTCACTGTTCATCCCATATCAGACTCTTTGTCACCTGTTTGGCTTTCTCAATGATAAATCCTATCATGCACCTTCCATAGAGTACCAAGTAACAATGCCCCCTAGAGACTGACCATATATACTCATGAATAGCAGCCAGGCCCCCTGTCCACTCCAGAGGGCCAGTCATTGGCTGCTCATGGACTCGCAGAAGGTAGACCTATAGGCTTCCCAATCGTAAGCTCACAAGGATGGTGAGGTTGTAGATACTATAAGAAACTATCGAGCTTAAGCGTGTAACGAGCTTCAGTCTAGCAGATCGCCAGGGAGGGACGTTTCCATTAGGCTACCGCTATGGCATATGCTTTGATAAAAACTTTCCCTAAATATGCAAAACTATTTATTGTTAGAATCTTAGAACATTGTGTGGTAACGACTCTCTAGTTGTGTGGGAACTAGCTTCTATTTTAACTTTCAAAACAAACAAAACAAGGAAAGGATGAATTATGCCCTGCGTGGGGTCACTGACTGCATGCTACAACAGATATCTTATTTGGGATAAAAACTCAATTTGCAAATTATACTGTTCTAAGTAGCAACATATGTCTATTATTGTAACAATTAGAAAATAAAAGATACTGCTTTGAAACGTTGAAGATTTAAAAATATCTATGACTTAGGTCGCAGAGGATAACTGCCAATGTTCATTATAATATTTTTAGCCCTCGACTTTTTTCGTGTTAAGCTTAGTAGTTCCTCTGTCTTGCAGCAAATGTCAAAAAAAATCACCAGGGAGTGTACTTAGTGTGTCCCTGTTGTCTTAGACATTAATTGGGTATCTGATGCCTTGGATATCATGTACGTCTTTGAAGACTTTATTGACAGGGATGATGTAGACTAGTTTAATTATGGATGTAAGATTTTCTACAATTAAAAAGAAAAAAAAAATATCTGATTTGAACTTTACAAAATCTTCATTTTTAATTGATTATTTAAATGAAAATAGCGATTTCCTTATCCAATAGAATTATATTTAAATATTTAAGAAGGCATTCAGGCTGCCGTCAGTGTAACTCAATGCGGTATATTGTTTGCAGTACTTAAGGGTCTTAGCAATGCTCCGTCGGCCCCGAGTAGCAATAGCTTTATATCATTTACACTACCTCGTTCCCGCTTCCTTTCTTCCATCTTGCTGTTCAGTCTCTAATAACTTTTACTTCATAGTGTAACTTCTGGGTTCCCCAATGTTACAATTGAGCACTGAATGGTCTGACAGGTCCCAGAATCTTGTTATCTCGTTCAAATTCATAAATCTAATCCATACGTTAGACACCCACAACAGTATCTTGAAGGTGAAGTGGTCCAGATGGTTCTCTTTGTGGCTGATTACTATCACGGAGGGCATTCATTTGTGTATTCGAAATTTGTTAATCAACAACAAATGACCACATCAGTGGTAAATCCTACTATGGTTTTTTAGGAGATGGTGTCGCTGTTGATGCCCGTGTCCGGATCTTTGATTAATTAATATTTTAAATCCATTTTAATTGTGCTTATGTTTGATAATGATGGTTTTTTATTTCATATTTGTATCATCTATTTTTTTTAATCATTGTCATTATAAAGCCGTATGATCTACCCAGTCCCAGTGCTTGACCACTGGTCCAAAATCCTTAATCCATTCTAATCCAATCCACAGAAGTATGCCACAGCGAACCACTCATTTGTAGAGTAGCAATATCTTCGAAGCCGTGGGGCATGCGAAAGGAAAGCTCCTTGCCATAATGGGCCAAAGAAATCAACATCATCTGATGCCCGTCATCTGTTTGCTAAACATGTAAAAGATATGGAAGCCAAGATAGATCCGTCGGTGTTGCTATAAACAGTCTGTCTGCTTATGATTAATTCGCTCAATTATCCTGCTGTCACGTGACGGAGGCTGGTTGTAGGATTCTCCTCCCTTTTCCCTTACATGTATCTGTCTATGCTTAGAATTGAACCTTTATGATTATGAATGGCATTATTGTTTTTTTTTTTTTTTCAAAGAGAGGGAGGGAGAATGGGGGTTCATATTCTTTGGAGTAGAGGTTCATTATGTAAGCATTGTTATGGGTAAAAGCTAATAACTTTCTACTTTCCAATGGGCTTTTAATAGAAGAGATTCTGCAGGAATATTTTAAACCAGAAATAAAAAGAAAATTAAAGCTACGCGAGAGAGAGAGAGAGAGAGAGAGAGAGAGAGAGAGAGAGAGAGAGAGAGAGATTTAGCCCTCCAAACGATTCACCTTTAACTATGTGGCGAGAGTCGTTATCAAGCAACTTACAAGGCTGAGGCACTCGACTGATTTAACTAACATGTGTAAGTACATGATCTTCATTTCGCTAAGATAAACCCCCGATCGGATGATCACTGTCTAACGGCCCTAAGCGATGGGTATCGTGCGGTTCCGCGCTGCCCTTTATTGGCCCAGGTCATAAGGTCCAATAATCGACGCAACGGACGCTCCTTCATAGGTCTGGGGACAACAGCTCCCCCTTTGGCCTTCTGCTGTCCTAAGAAAGATTACGGGGCGTTTGAAGACAAGACAAATTGGAAGTTTGCGTGTTTCTGCCAGACCGTTCGAGTCTATGCTTCTCTCTCTCTCTCTCTCTCTCTCTCTCTCTCTCTCTCTCTCTCTCTCTCTCTCTCTCTCTCTCTCTCTTCTTCTTCTTCAGATTTTTTTTGTACTCTAAGGCTAGTTATGAATTTGCTTTGATCCGTAATGATAATGTAGAGCTAAATTAGAAAAAAAAATAATAAACCACATCAAGACACACACACTCTCTCTCTCTCTCTCTCTCTCTCTCTCTCTCTCTCTCTCTCTCTCTCTCTCTCTCTCTCTCTGTGTTATTTTTACAAATTCGTTAAACAAAATGGGAACTTGGCAGCATGCAAGTAAACAAACAAAACGTATGACCGTGAACATAATTCTTGAGGTGAAAAAAGCGGAAGTGAAAGTCCACATAAAATTTCAACCAGTTCTTATTCAAGAAGCAAGATCAGTTAATGATATCTGGAAAAAAAAAACTCAAAATTAGCAAGAAATCCCCTGTTCTTGAGTGTTACATCCAACTCGGATTACGAAACTCAACATGTTATTCGTTCGGCTGTCACTGTACGTACTGGAGTGTACATGCACTTTAAAGAAGAACTTACAAACCTAATCAGATGCATTCATAGAAAAAGATGATAAACACATCACGCACATATGCAAGACTGAGTGAAGTCATGTATTAGAAAATCACACTTAAAGTACTGACAACTGTAACAAGTAGGTGAATATATCGAGAGCAATGGTGTGTGCAATGAGAGAGAGAGAGAGAGAGAGAGAGAGAGAGAGAGAGAGAGAGAGAGAGAGAAGAGATGAGTATAATATTGGATAAGATCCAGATAGAGAGGATAGTTAAGATACAAAGTAGTATATCTTGTCAAGACGGAGACATGGAGATATTTAGAACAGGAAAATATAAGCTGAAGTTGCCTGATGTTAAATAAAAATGGTCTTCACTTGCTTATCTGTTAGTACTTTAAACTTGAATTTAACTGGTAACGTTGATAAAGTCTTGATAAAAGTGTTTATTCTCATCTTAAAGATGAGCAGATCTTACTTCTGTTTTTACTGCTGTAGTACAGTACTTACAGTAGATGTTTTTTATGTTGACTAACTGGTCACTCGACTTATCGAGAAATAGTGGATGTAAATCATGACCTCAAGAACCAGTCCTTTTGATCAAGTTTTCCTCTCGTGCACCTACCTTCTGTTATAATGGAGATTATTCTGTTCTCTGGTACTCACTTAGCTTATTATTACACAGATACACACAGAAAAAAAAAAAAGGACATTGTGTGCTCGATAGAGGTGAATGTGAAATATGTGTAGGGGTTCGGCGGTGAGTATGTCTTTCACATGGGTATATGAAAAGGATAATGGTTTGGAAGGTTTTTGGACAAGGGTTTCATCCGTGATTCAGCCATTATACAGTAGTAAGCGTGTGGCAATGATGATTGCCTTGTATTTTCTCGGGATTCAGGCCCTGTTGAGGAAAAGTGTTTCATGCCCTGTCTATACTACAGTATCTCCCCTGTATAATAGAACCAGTGTCTGGCTATATAAATATCTGTATATATATGTATATATATATATATATATATATATATATGTATGTATGTATTTATATATATATATATCCTGTCACGCTGAGTGGCCTTGCTAAACGAATGACTTGTCGGGTAAGGGGGAGAGGAAGTAGTCATACCCTGGTGAGTGTGTGCGTGTGTGCATGTCTATATAAATATTTACCCGTCATATTTGATTGGTTGAATACTCTAATATATACTATATATATATATATATATATATATATATATATATATTATATACATACATACATACATACATACATACACACACACACACACACACACACACACATACGGAAACACTCAATTAGCATTATGAAAAATTACATTCAGAAGTGGACAAAAATATCAAAGAGTTCCATAAGCACTGTTTAGCAGCAAATCGGAATTATTTGTTCTTTGATTACATTACAGTAGTGATAATATTTTAGCTCCAACTCATTACTCTATATAATTTTCCCTCATCAATCACAACTCTATGTAATTTTCCTTAAAAGGCAGACTTGATTGTTGTCTCAAGAACATTATCAAGTGATCTTTTTATAGATATTGTGCTGCTCATACGAAAACTAATCAAATATGCTGACAGAGACACGTAGGTAGTGATACTTTATTACCATTCAGAACATCATAAATGAGAAGCAATAATAGATCAGATCTCGTAGATAAATGATTAAAAGCGAAACCACTAATCGGAAAATAACAAGAAGAAATATGTCCCCACATAAAGAGAAAAATCCATTAATCTTTCGTTTGTCCCTCGTCCCTAGAAAATCAGTGCCATTTAGTGTCTCTGTGGCAGTTAACGAGGCGTTAGAAGATAATAGCATCGGAAGAATAAAGAGGATTCTATCTAATATTTGCAGCAATTAAATTACAAGAGTGGGATGATCATACGCGGAGGGTACGGGAGGGGTGAGACCACTATCTCCCTCCCAACCCTCTCTATCAGAAGAGATCGATCGCCAACCGGAAGAACGTATCGCTCGCATTCTTAAACAAGCAGCAACTCGACGCAATTGAAAGCCATTCCGCTTTTATTCTACCTGCCACTCTCAACGGGGATACCTTGAAGATTTGGTGCAACGGCACACATACTAGAGAAGGGGCCGGAGGAGGAGCATCTCCGGAACGATCGCTCGCGTGCCACTGCGCAAAGGAAACCGACGCGAAATGAGATGGAACGCAACGAATCACTGAAAATGAGGAAGATCTGTCAATCAGTTAGGGTGCCGCTTCCCGCACCTACTGTCAATCATATTTCGCGCGCTTGCCCGATGTAAGACAACTTTTAACCATTGACTTTCCTTTTGTTTTTCTATTTCGTCCTTTAGATTTATAAATACTCTCATTTTTTGCGATTAATTTTCATATTTTGGTTTTAATTCATCATATATCTTTCGTTTTTCATAGGGGTATTTATTTTACACATACTTCTAACGTCTGTGCATTATAATTATGAAGAAAGCTAACATTTAGTATTTTCAAATACATTCAAATCAATAAAACAATGCATAAAAAATGACATTCAGCTTACGTAATTCGTAATGTGAATAATCCATTTCAGTATTGTTCTCTTAGCATTTGATCAAGACATGTTTTACATGAAGAGGCACGACAGCTTAGCGTGTGCGTTTCCAACCTTGTATTTATTCGGTTGATGCTTTCTGCATTATCAGCATGCCAAGAGGGAAGGAACTAGATTATAACATTAATCTTGTTGAAAAAGATACATGGAAAAAAAAAAGTAACGAACTGTTTTTACGAGCGCTCAGTGGTGCAATATGGTTGTTATTTTGATTGACTCTCAGTGCAGAGAAGGTTTGTTATTAATTTTATTCTTATTTTCATGCTTCCGGAGTTTGAAATTGAATTGGTTTTGAGAGGTGAAAAGTTGCGTACCAGTCCAACAAATACCAATCAATATGCTTTTTTTAACACTTTTGCCAACATTGTAACTAGTGATCTCAATTATTATTATTATTATTATTATTATTATTATTATTATTATTATTATTATTATTATTATTGCTGTTGTTATTATTATTAAAGTTATTATTATTCGGAAAACGGCCCGCTACCAACCATATTTTATTAAACAATAATGTTGCACAGCAGGAATTACTTTAATTATGGCTTTTCTCATTATATATTTATCTTCCCCAGTCAGTGTATTCAATAAGCTTCTAAGTTGGGTCATTAGGGATACACAGCATGTGAGTTGTGGTAGATAGATTATCTATCATAAATTAAGGGAATAAGAATACACATACTATTGTACAGTTTCACTGGATATTTGATCACTGTCTCTAGCAGGTATAGATTACGATATAACACTTACATAGAAATTTATTTCTGTTACATACGACATTTTGTGTTGATTTTTATGATATAGTCGATGTATATGGCATTAATAGGGCCAGAAAATGCTCCTGATAGAATCGACATTGAGAAGAATTAGCTTAAAGGCCTAAAGGCCGCTGATGAATAGCAGAAGCAAGGAACAGTGACATTGCCCTGGTTAGCAGGACAATGCCCTAATTAATGTTCATATATAGTGTATATATGTTCAACGCCCAAACCTCATCTCTATCCAAGCTACGACCAGGGAGGATCAGGCAATGGCTGCTGATGACTCAGCAGGTAGATCTATAGGCTCCCCTTTACCTCCCATCTTTAGCTCTCAATGATGGTGAGGTTGCACACTACAAGAAAATATCGAGCTTGAGCAGGCAGAGACATTTACAATAGGACCCCACAAAATGTTGTTGAGAGAGATTGAAAAGACTCACGATAGAAGCAAATAATGTGATAGTGTATGTAGGCAGAAGAATGGCTGTTTTTCACTCCCTTTTTACACATAAGCTTGCACTTCTTTGGATATCAAAGGACTACCCTTTCCAAAACGTCTCATTCTATCCAACATTTTCTAGGCCTTTCTCTCCTACCTGCTCGCGATTAGTTATACACTCTAATGTCGTCCATCCCTTCCCCATGACTAAGTCGCGTCTAAATACCGTGACCCATTCTTTCTCTTGTGTTAACACTTATGTCTGTTATACGTATCGATACTTCTCACCCTACCAATTCTAATTACACTTCATGTACTACACATCAAAAGCTTTGTTTTTTTCATTCACTTTATTTCCATAAAGAAAAGATTGTTCAACAATCCCTTAAAAATCTCTTACCTACATCCTGTTGTTCATATGAAGATTGAAAATCAAATGCTGCCAAAATGGACATCGTAGCTAAATTTGATGCCACTCGCTTCTTGATTAAGGGTGCAGACCAATCCACCCAGCTGTAAATAGGTACCAACCTATGTTGGGGTCGAGAAAAAAAAAAGGAATGGGGCCAGCATCATCACATCTTAGCTTGGTTAAGAAATAGATAAGTTTTGCCTTTCTGTTACAATTCCCGCCTTTATTTTTCATATAATCAAAACTCAAATCTATAACTATTTACTTTGAAGGACGTATTGTATTTATTCTTGTATTTATTTTTAAATTTATTTATGAAGTCATCTGAGAAAGAATCCCTGTATCTCTCTTCAACGTTCAATAGCTGTGCGAATTTCCTTCCAGTTAAGACTTGGTGTTGCACAATTGGCCGACACGCGATCAGACGTTCCGTTACATATGATACCGTTCATTCTCACGTGAGAGTGTTTCGAAAGGCGATTCGTTTTGGCCTATAAGAGAAAATCTCTGCCGATTCGAAGAGGAAAGGGACTGTTAATGGCCAAGGTTCTTGCTAAGCTGAGATGGAAGTATGTAAGACTTGGAGAGAGAGAGAGAGTGAGAGGGGAATATACACTATATATATAGAGAGAGAGCAGAACAGAGAGGAAAAATTGTAGGAGATTCAAGATTGCGTGTTTTACTAGTCGTTTTTTTTAATGGTGAAATTATTTTGGTAAATGTGTGCGTGCAGGATAGAAAGTGGTTGTGTTTTCTATTTCCAATATGAGTGAATTTCACAGAATGCCTTTGGAAATTCGTGTTAACTCCATCTCATGTTATTTATAGAAATATCTTTCAGGATTTTTTTCTCGTCTTAAGAAATTACATTTTTTATTAGATCTTTTTACTTCTAATTTGGTTTTAACTAGAATAGATATATTATGCTTAAAGTTTCTGGTATTAAGGATGATGGTCCTAACTATTTGAATTATTGTAAGTGTATTTCATACTGAAATCATGAAAAAGGCGACTTTTTAGCTGTTTTGATTTTTCCCTGTAACCATCTCTTCAACATAAATTGAAGAAGAGAATTTATGAACCTTAAGATTTTCATGAAAGATCATTGTATGTTGTGGACTCCCACAACTTAAAGGAGAACATTAATGCATTTAATGAATTATCGTTGTATTTCTACAGTAGGCTATTAGGTTGTCTGTGGTGTCAAAAATATTGTTTTGTTTTTATGAAATCTTCTTGTAAGTTTATGCATATTTTTTTTTTCTGTAATCCATAGTTTCATTCTCTGGCAATGACACAAGCCTGAGTAACTTTTCGTTATTGAAAATGTATAAGTAATTCTCAGTGGAAGCAGAAATGTGTAGGTATTTTTGTAATACAGTATATTGACTTTATCGTCTAGATAAATTCTGTATGTATGTTTTTTTTTTCTTTTTTTTTAACGTAAATGGATAGGCAAAAATACTTCCATGCGTTCTCTGTATGAAAATATTCTTACTCGCGTTAACATCTATGCAAGCCTTTGTACATGGATGCACTTTGCTTACACGAAAGATCTTATATATAAAAGAGACGTGAAAGTAATCCCTCTCAAGTGGCCAACTAAACTATCAAGTGAGCAGGTGTTGGAACTTCATCTGAGAACCATTCACCTCTTATTTATGTATTGGTAATGATATGCTTTGTTTTTGAAGAGTTGTATGCTAAATAATGTTGGGATATCAAATTCTATTGATATTTATTTTATGGTTCTACTAAAAATATTAACACCAAGAAAGAAAATGCAATAAACGGATAATTCCCATTTCAACATTCATGATTAACCCTTGTCACCTGTTTCAAATCCATTCAAAACGTAAGAGGAAAAGTACCTTAGGTGGAAAAATTTACTGTCCATCATCCCAGATGGTTGTGATTCGAGAAGCTTTCTAACCCCGAAGCTACATTTTCTTGTCTTTTCAAGAGTTGAAGCAAGGTATATATTGATAAACTATGTTCCTGTTATAAAGCACATGTAACATGATGTAAGACATCATTGGATTCGCAGCTTATGTTCATATGGACAAGGTACTTTTGAAAAATACAAACCCAAACAGTAAATGATGCAATTTAGGATTAAATGACAAATTGTGACTTTATTTAAACTTGATCTTGGCACCATAGTAAAATTGTATAGAAAATATATGGAAAATAACGGATCTTTGATATCTTTATATTATAAGATCTTCGGCACATACATACTACATACTTGCTTTCGTGCATACAAATTCTAAATATACTACAACTATCGTACGTAAATTCTACACACATCTGTGTTTGTGGCTGAGTGACGATCCCGTTAAACAATTGTTCTACCCTAACATTCGCTGAGCAAACACTTCTGTATTCGGTAGCAGCCTGTTACTAACTTATAGCTGTGATCACATAAGCACTGTTTTTAACATGATCAGGATTATTTTGTAGATACAAATTTATGTTTTTTTTTTATATAATTTTATTTTTAATATATCTCCATTGGGTGGAAATCTCTCTCTCTCTCTCTCTCTCTCTCTCTCTCTCTCTCTCTCTCTCTCTCTCTCTGATTTTTTTTGTCAATTGTATGGATTTTTTGTTTATTCATGTTGAAACATTATTTCATTGATTATGTATTTGTTTTTTTTTTTCTTTTATGAATTAATGTGTCCCTGAGTCTCCAGTAACTCTCCATATGAGTGTATCTTTTAAAGTTCTATAGTATTTTTAATAGATATTTAAGTATATATACTCATTATCTCTAAACGGGTTTCTTGTCAAATTCATTATCATTGTTTGATTAAAGAAAGCATAAGTGTTTGCCTACAGTATATAACCTCCTTGGGTTTTCCACTTTCTTGGTTTTTAGTTCTCTTGCTTGAGGGTACACTCAAGCACACTATTCTACCCGTTTCCTATTTTCTCGTCACTGGGTTATTTTCTGTTTTGGAGCTGTTGGGCTTATTAGTCCGGCAGCAGACAAGCAAATTTTTACCTAACTCCTTTTTGTTTGAGAGATTTTTTCAATGCTTATTAGAGTATGTATATAAGTGATGTAGAGATGTCACCCTTTGAGAAATTGAGAAAAATGAGAAAATCTAAAATGGCTGCTGTGAAATCGGAAAAATCTGCGAAACCCTCTTATCCCCGTAAGCAATTACGATAGAATGTCAAGTAGTTTGTCTGTCTGTCTGTATAGATTGCCTTACCTTGTGTAAGACCCGGGCTCTTAAATAATGGTAGTTTGTCTTTTTCCATGATTTCAGGTACGAGGAGTGCGATACAAAGGTTATTTTAATGATAAAAGTAAAATTAAGCCCCCCAAAAATTCAAAAGATGCCGGCCAAAAATTTATATTTTTATTCTGATGCTCTTAACATGTGCAGCGATTATTGTTTAAATTCTGATTCTATGTATAAAAGTCAAGAGAGGTCAAAACTAATTTGACCACTCATAGATGTTACCCTGACCAGCTTCGGCAATTAATCAAGTGTTACAAGACACATCTGGATAATTGCATACTTTACACATGTCTGTTTTCATGGTCAAACAAGTGTAAATTTACTCATATTCATGTACATTTTTTAAACTCAAAGTTCATCAACACAACTGTAGATTCATGTAAGTGTTATTCATATTTATAATTCAGTCCTTGTCTTCTGCATTTTCAACGTCTTTATTTCGTTCGTTCTGGCATTCGTGTCCGCCCTGAGATACTCACAATAATGTACATGGAATGTTGGCCCTGCTACTGCTGCACCTTTGAGTTTTGCATTGGCCCTGGCTTTTTTTACAAGAACATCATATGAATTTGAGTAGGTCAAGAGATACCATCGGGGTTTCTGGTTGGACAGCAGTTAGACTGAGAGTGTTAGTTGCTTCTTTCAGAGACCAACCATTTGGGTCAAGTATGTCGTATGGGTTCCAAAGCATTCTTCTAGGTAGCGTTACATTCAGATCTTCCTGGACAGTTCCATCCTGTCAGCAATACTAGGCATGCAGTTAATTCTAATTGTCAGGCCTTCTCCATCATGAGGCTTGATACTAAGTATTCTAGAAGTTTAATTCCAGTTGTGACGAATTTGTGGAATGATCTTCCTAATCTTGTAATTGAATGGGTAGAACTTCAAGAGTTCAAACTTGCAGCAAATGTTTTTATGTTGGACAGGGTGACATAATTCTTTTTATGGTTTATATATGAAATATCCATTTTAATGTTGTTACTGCTTTTTATTATTCTATTTAAATTGTTCATTATTTCTCATATAGTCTATTTATTTCCTTATTTCATTTCCTCCCTGGGCTAATTTTCCCCGTTGGAGCCCTTGGGCTTATAGCATCTTGCTCATCCAACTAGGGCTGTAGGTTTGCTAGAAATATATATATATATATATATATATATATATATATATATATATATATATATATATATATATATGTATACATACATACATACATATATATATATATATATATATATATATATATATATATATATATATATATATATATATATATATATATATATATATATATATATATATATGTGTGTGTGTGTGTGTGTGTGTGTGTGTGTGTGTGTGTGTGTGCATAAAATACACAAACAAGACTTTCAACGAAAAAAAAAGAGGGAAATAAAATTTATTAACCAAGTTATATTGTACTACGTGCAAAAACTCCCTTGGAGAAATGCAAACGAGTCCTATATAAAAGTGATTAAACAAGCAAACAAACTCGCATACATATGAGCAGCAAGAACGTAAACATAGGCCTCCCAAGAGAACTAATTAAAGGTACATTCTCCTAATCAATTATTTGGGGGCGAGGATTAAAACAACACGAGGAGGCTGAGGGTCGACTATTGATTCTCTCTCTCTCTCTCTCTCTCTCTCTCTCTCTCTCTCTCTCTCTCTCTCTCTCTCTCTCTCTCTCTCTCTCAGTACAAGCAAATGTTTAAGCCTCCTGGAAGTTGTTGTTGGTTTTGTTTTGCTTTGTTTTGCATTTTAAACTTTAATCAGGAAAACTTTACGTAATGGTAATTGAATAGTAAAAATTATTCTCGTTAAGTTATGTTCACTTCGTGTCCGCTAAATGTAAGAAGATTAAACGAACTCATAATAGATACATATATGCATACATGATTAAGAAGAGAGCAAAGTACTAGTAGTACTACTCGTTGTAATTCAAACATTCTTTATTATTACTCAAGAGTGAAATCAATGCCATGCATAATACATTATTGTTAGGCCAGGTTCAACCTGCTTGTGAATGAATTGTTTTTTTTTTTTTTTCATATATAAAACTGTAAAGACTTAAATAAAAAAAAAACCTGACTTTACTCATTGAGCGGGTTAATCTTCTCCCATATAATAATAATAATAATAATAATAATAATAATAATAATAATAATAATAATAATAATAATATAGATGGGGAATAGGAAAACCAGTTCCTGGTATAATATACAGTATTTAGCCTACATGAGGTTTTCGTCAGCTAGTGTGAATGAGAAATTTGTCGTTTTTTTTTCTTGTAATTTCAAGTATTGATGAATTAGAAATTTGCATCTTCCCCACCAGTAAAACTGTAATAAAAATGAAGTCCTCCAGGCATTATAATGTGAAAGTTAATTAATATTTATATCAAAGGTAGGCATTTGATTCTAATTTATTTTACCATATTCAGAAAAATATGAGAGCATGAACCTTTCATTATAACTATAAAATCATGTAAAGTAATTATTTCAGAGAATTATTAGAAGCATTGATTAGAAACTAAATAAACGAGAAATGCGGAAGTATTTCGTATTGTTATAAAGTGTTGGTAATAAGTTGGGTCAAAATATTTCCATATTGTTTAGTTTTGTGCAAAAAATGGAAGATGATAGTCATTTGAAAAGGATACTCAGTTCTAAAGAGCTAGGAGGAAACGATAAGAGGAATAATTAGAAAATGTTTGTTGTATGATTTGGTATGAGATATTTGTTGTAGCAGACTATTGGAAATATTCCTCGCAACGTTACCGTCATTGTGAGGCGGGGACGGAAACGGATTTGGGGAGCCTATAAATCCACTTGTTGAGTCATCAGCTCCCGTTGCCTGGCCCTTCCTGGTCCTAGCTTGGGAGCAAATGCGGCTTGGCCGCTTATCACATCGCATGTATGTTCAGACTATAGATCATTATCTTATCGCTTTCATTATTGAAGGGATAGAACCCGGAAAACAATAGGATACTTGTGAGATAGAAATAAGGGGATTCAGTCACTGCCGTCTCAATACACAAGGCCTGGGTCTCAGAATTATGACGTCACGGCCTGCGTCGTTACAGAGTTCTCTATTTCAAACATACTTACCCTCATTTATTTATTTGTTCCTGTTCCTTTAACAGTATCGACTACTTACGTTCTTCTAACACCCCTTATGGTGCTATTCTACTAGTTATTTCTGTTTTTATCCATTTATGTTACTTCATAAATTCATGAAGTATTGACCTGGACTAGGTCAGATTATTATTTTTTCTCCTTATCATGTTGAAATAATAATATATATTTTCACCTTATTGTCATGATACTGTAATGATAATAATATAGCAATACATTTTTCACCTCGTTTTCATTCTATGATAATAACAATAGACACACTCTTGAGAGCCTAAGATTTTATTAAAGTAGTAATCTGCAACATACATGAAACATATTACACACATCAAGACTGCATTTTAAGGGAAATTACAAACAATTCATAGCATTTCAAAATGACATATTAGAGTACAGACAAACTTTCCTGCAAAATTACCTTAGTTGTCAAGTGTTGAAAGTTTTCTCTTTTTACTTTTTTCATGGCTTATTTTGTTATTGTAACACTTTGCATAATTATTTAATAATATATTGGACAGAGGCCAGATACACATCCTAAGTAGTGTACTTACTGATCTACCACATGAGCAACATTCATTTACATTAAAAGACTTTACCTGAAAATTCAAAGCTAGCTTAACAAGAACCTCTCTTTGATTATTGCATTGCAGAAAATCGTTCTTGAAATTACCAATGAGAGATTGAAATATTTGGTAAGTGGAAATACAAAGTGAAAGTGTAAAATCTGTTGGCCATTTCAAGCCACCTCTGTCAAGGATTTTGAGATATTTACAATTGTCAGGAATATCAACTTCAATTGCTCTATCAAGAGAGACCCTACTTAAACATAATTGACATTTTAGCTTTGTTTTAGTGCTGTGAGCAACGTAACCTGCAATATAAATCATAACATTTTCATCTTCCTTTGACAAGCCTTCTTCATCCACATATTCCTCAGCCTCCTTGAATTTCTCTAAACAATCGACAGAATCACACTTAGAGTCAAGTTCACATGGAGAGGAATTTAACTCAAAGATGGTTAATGGACCAGACTTCGACGAAGCCATGGAAAGAACATTCATAATTTTTAGTTTCTTTTCAGACTCCATTACTTGAGCAACAGCTACATTATAATTTGTACCACTCATCTTTCTATACTGTCCAAATCTACTTTCTAGCTTATCTGTTTGAAATTTCCCCAGTAATACATAATGAAAGTTATGGTGCTTCAACAAATAATCACATAATTTTATCAATGTTGATGTAGTGTTCCTGTGAGCAAAATATGTTTCTCTTGACAATCTACCATTCCTTCCATGGTGAGGCATATCCAACTCTTCCCAAGCACCAAGCCAGTGATCAAATTTACTGAGAAATATCAAGTTTGGATCTGAAGATGAATCTTGCTTAATAGGGTCAGATTCTTTCTGACGTAGGTGGACGCCTTTCTTTGGAGTTTTCACATTTACAATATGCCACCAGGATATTATTTGTTCCAAGAAATTAATAGTACCTGACACATCAAAAGTATTCATTGTTTTCAATGCAGCTACATTCTTTTCATCAAACAGTCTGACAACAAACTGCACATTCTGTCTTTCCAAATTAGTAGGGAAAAGAACTTTCTCTGACAAACCTGGCGCTAGTTTAACATATTTATCACGTTCTTTTGTGTAGAGTTCTTTCAGTGGCAGAAGATTTGCATTTTCCTGAATTTGGAAATTGGAAGGTGAAGGTATTACAAAAGTTTGAATGGGATTTTTCTGATTTAACCAATTATTTCGTATGCTTTTCAGTAAATGAACTGAATCAAAAAGGAAGAAAAGTGGCACAGTCAAATCATATGGATTTGGAATGGAGGAGGCAAGATTTCCATCACACATTTTCTCGAACATATTTCTGTTAACCCTGTTGTTATCAGAGATTAATGATACGACAATGTATCCTATATCATGGAGGAACGCCAAAACTTTGTGCGTCAACTCAAGAAGTGTCTGTGCTGTCAGATTACAGACTGGGTACAAAGCAGCAACATGTTTGTTTTTCGAAAGGATTGATGAAATCATAAAAGCCTGAACTGTTGTTGCAGGTTCACTAGAGTTAACAGAAGCACCATAAACTTTACCTCCTTTATATGAGAGGCCTTTGTTTACATGTATCTCATCAAGCAGCACATTTACAATTTTTTCTTCACTTTTTAGTGTTGCAAAATTTTTCCTTAAAAAGAGCTCATGTGAATTTCCATTACACACAGACTTTGCACCAGATACATTAAGCTTCCTTAGGTAATCAGGATGAGGGAGAATAAGGACCTTGCTGTCACGTAGATGTATGTACAGTGATGGCCTTGACAAATAGACACTATATGCCCAAACCAAAAAATCACAGCTGTATGCAACTTTTTCTTTACAAAACATGCTTAACTGTTCAGCACAAAACCATAACACTCCCCCCCTTGAACACTTGTCATTTTCTGATTCAGTTTCCAATAACCCCTCAATAACTTTAATACACTGGGTCACTCTGTCAACATCACTAATAGCTGATTGAAGGTTAGAACTCAAGTGACTCAATAAATTTTCAAATTTTGACCACCGATCACATTTGTTTTCTGATCCTAAAAGCCATTTAAATTTGTTAGAATTTAAAGCAGTGTTTTCGTACCATACTAAAACTTTCAAGTCTTTCATCACTTTAAAAGATACAATTAGCTTTGGTTGGTCCTCACAATCAACTTTAAGGAAAGATACACAGTCTTCTCTTGAAACAAACAACCAATCCTTAGAAAGCCTATTAATAAAGTTTTTAACAAATTCATCGAAACTATTTATAGTGTCATTTTCCATCCATGTTTGAAACTTTAATTCATCTCGTTCAAGTACCTCGTCTTTTGTTTTCTGCGGATTCCTACGAGCTGGTGGTACTTTCTGTGACATGTATTTTGGTTGATTATGGAAGATAGTCGGGTATGCATCCTTGGTCAGAGTTGGCGTCCCCCTCTTAGCGGTGATCACAGTTCCATCAGGACGTGTAATGCTGTCTTCTGTAACGATGAAACTTTCTTCGAAGTGCTTTGCACACACGATTGTATTAGGGGTAGGTGTAAAGTCTTCTCTGTGGATGGCTTTTATCCATAGCTGCCGTCGTTGTTCATCCCTTGGGAACCGGAACGCAGAAACATCTGATCTTGAATAATTACTTTTACATCCCGGCACACAGCATGACCTTGGCATCTGCAAAAATATATTAATGATATTTTTTTTCCACAAATATAATTTTCAAGAAATTATTGATAAGACCTTTTTTTGCATATCATATTTGCCTTTATATTAATAAATCACCGACACATTCTCGTATGGCCACACGATATACAAAGTAGTGACAGTAAATTCAAAATTTGATCATACATCCCAGTTACAGTTTTCTTACGGTGCAAAAATGCCTAACATCCAGGGTGACCAGACGTCTGTATTTGACAGGATTGTTTCATATTTATGACATTTATCCCGTGTCCCGTATGAACACTCCCCGGGACGCCTTTTCTCGTATTTTTGATATTTAGAAAAAAATATATTATATACTAGTGAACTTTAGTGAGATACGAGGTAAAGAAAAGGCGGCTTTCCGAAATTGGCAACAGTGAAGATGCAAAATCAAAAAAATAACCAGGCTATAATGCACATTCGAAAGAAATAACCTACTAGAGTAAAAATCAATGATAAATGTTATAAGATGATGATAAGACATGAACTAAAGTTTGTAACATGACACCTCAGTTAAGATTCTCCTTAGCTACGATGATGTCAGTTGGGTTTTTAATTATTCCAATGTCAAAGGAGATGTGTATTGTATCGCATGTGTTTCATACACACTCGTACCCTCCAACGTTATTACTTTTTTGGTTTACCTTTCGCTCTTTCTTGCACTGATAATAGACCAACCTGTTTGTGCTTGCTGTATCATGTCTTAGTTTGTTTGATTTTTTTTGACATTCCTGCTTGCAAGTGCTTGTATACAACCTGTTATCTTTTTGCTAAAGGTTAGCCCACATTCTAGCACCTACAGTTGTTATCACACTGGTGACCAATGTGGCAACATATATGTATGTAGGCCTATTTGGTTGATTTAAACCAAACATACTGATGATGTTGATTCTTTACTATAAACTCAATCGCAATGTTGATCAAGTCAGGGCTATCGCTTATCTAAACATACTGTTTTTACTTACTATTTATCATTAGCTTACTTGAGACAATTATTCAATATTTTATTTGATGGTTACTGCATTGGTTATAAAAGATAAAGGTTTCTAAAGTGTTTTGTATCAGAAATATATATATATATATATATATATATATATATATATATATATATATATATATATATATATATATATATATATATATATATACTCACACAGTATATACATACATATATATAAATATAATTCATATCCACACACACACACACATATATATATATATATATATATATATATATATATATATATATATATATATATATATATATATATATATATATATATATATATATATATATATATATATGTATATACATACATATATATTGCTGATACAAAAACACTTTAGAAACCTTTATCTTTTATAACCAATGCAGTGTAGCAGGAAATATTCCCCCCCAGACTGAAATTCCCCCCGGGAAAATTAGCCTAGGATCGATTTCCCCCCCGGGGAAAAGCAGCCCGGGCTGTTATTTCCTCCCCCCCCGGCCATTTCTCCCCCACCTTCCCTTACCGAGAAACTATTTTGATGAATTAAATAATCAACGGTAAGTTTAACAAAATATGAGGAATATATATATATATATATATATATATATATATATATATATATATATATATATATATATATATATATATACATATACACATATATATATATATATATATATATATATATATATATATATATATATATATATATATAATATATATATATATATATATATTTATATATATAAATATATATATATATATATATATATATATATATATATATATATATATAGTGAAAACCTTACTCTTCTTTCGTACTGTCCAGCTAAAAAATAAAAAGAAAGTACACTTGATGCTAAGAAGCACTATGCATGAGAAAGATGATACCCATTCAGTTGGGTTACCCGAGATTATTAGCTTTTACACTTCACCAAGGATGGTGTCAACAGCTTTGACCAGATATACCACACATCTGTACATTTGCTCGGAAAAAAAACCGTTGTTTGCCATTATGTTTGTGCAGCTTTTCTATGAAATCCGATTGAATTTATTTCAAGGGCAAACGAAAAAAAAAAATAAAGGTTACCTCCACCAAGCAAAAGGGGAATCTTGGCCCAGAGGGGGAATTCAATCCTGGGACAAAGTTCCCCCCGGGGGATATATATCCTGGGCCATATTTCCCCCGTAGAGAATTTCGGACGCGGGGGGGGGGGGACCATTACACCGGCAGATAATTTTCAGAATAACAGGATATTGCATTAAAGTTTCTCTATATATTATTTGGTGTCGACACGAGTTTCGATTCTTCGGGACTACACTGGCTGATTGAATTACACTTTAATATATAGGCTATGATGATGAAAATGTTGATGCCAAAATATTTGCAAAATCCAAAACTAATTGACAAAAACTGAAAAATGAAAGTTTTAGATTCTTGAACATGTAGAGATGAAATTTACGATTAATTTTAAATACATGAATTATTTTTCACAAGGCTTCACAGATCATGGCCGATCTTGCATGCCCTCCACTGTTTCGCTGGTTTACATTTCCACTTTTTACAGTGAGATTGACATTAGTTCTCGACGAAAGTCAGGTCATATTCAAAGCAGACTAATTCGTGAAGCTTACACGCTCCATCAAAAATTAGATGTTATTCTGAAAACTATCTGCAGGACAGTTCGTCAGGAGAAAAGCTATCTTCCAGTTATGAACGCCACCAAGGAATTGTGAGTAACAGGCCTAAGCAATATATATATATATATATATATATATATATATATATATATATATATATATATATATATATATATATATATATATACGTGTGTGTATGTCTATTTTGCTAATACAAAAGCACTTTAGAAACCTTGATTTATTTATAACCAATGCAGTATTGCTGAATATCAATTAAAACATTAGATAATTGTCTTCTGTGAAATATCAATTAAACGAAAGGCGTTAAAGATTTAACAATAAAATTGGAACCGACGACCAAATTATAGCTATACTAAATCGTAAGAAAAAAAAAACAGAATGCTTAGAAAAGCGATAGCCTTGACTTGATAGATATTGTGATGGAGTTTATAGCAAAGAATCAACATCGTCAGTATGTTTTTGGTAAATGTACAATGTAGGCCTACCGGTGTTGATAGCCGTTGTGTAAAAATTTCAATTGGTCTTATGAAAATCGTTCAAAATTGCATTTTTCTATGCTGCATTTTGCTGTCAGATACACGCAGAAATTGCGAGAGTGCCATTTTAAACACCGCCTCCCCCCCAACGGAAAAATTTTCCTTACGCCATTGATTTAGGCGTCCCTTATTTAAATTTTCAGAATCTCGTCACCCTGCTTACGTCCTGTTGATTTTATGGCAGATAATGTTATTGTTATATAATTTTTGAGAAAACATTCCTCATCCAAACTTTAAAATACTAGTAACCGATCAAACAACATACATTGAGTTGAATTATGATAAGAAATTTGTTGCCTATGCTTTTTGCCTTTATATTATCAAAAACACTGTCGCGTTCTCGTACGGCCACACGAGATACAAAACAGTGACAGTAAATTTAAAATTTTATCACATCCCAGTTTAAAACTGCATTACAGTGTAATACTGCCTTACATCCTGTTCCCCTCAAAGCAGATCTTGTTATCAATGACTATATAACAAGCGAAGTAGCAATGCAATAAGTTTAGTTTACGGTATTTGCCCAAGATATTCAAACATACCAAGCTGGAATTACCGGCTTTTGTATATAAACACACCGTAAAAGCAGTTATAAAACACATTTTTATTTTACTACCTTAAATCCAATAAGTAAACTATGTGTAACTTTTACCTTGCATAATACCCTGCATGAAATCAAATATTAGAAGATAAAACACAAATCACAAGAGCAGCGTTCTCGTACGGCCACACGAGATACAAAACAGTAACGGTTAATTTAAAATGTTATCACATCCCAGTTTAAAACTGCACTACAGTGTAATACTGCCTTACATCCTGTTCCTCTCAAAGCAGATCTTGTTATCAATGACTATATAACAAGTGAAGTAGCAATGCAATAAGTTTAGTTTACGGTATTTGCCCAAGATATTCAAACATACCCAGCTGGAATTACCGGCTTTTGTATATAAACCGACTGGTAATGCAGTTATAAACCACAAAATTTTTATATTACTACAGTAAATTCAATAGGTAAACCATGTACAACTCTTACCTTGCATAATATCCAGTATGAAATCCAATATTAGAGGGTAAAATACCAATCACCAAGGGAGCATCGCCAGAGGCTATTGCTTGGATGAAGACAGATTGCAGACTGAGTTTGAACGTAACGCTTGCTGCGCAGCTGCTTGGATGAACCGACGCTGGCTATGACGTCACAGCTCTCACACGGTCGGCATGCCCAGGCCTTGTGTATTGAGACGGCAGTGATTCAGTGCGCTGCTTGTTATCCTTCTTTGTAGGTTCATAAAGCTTTTTCCGTGGGCGGTTTCATTCATGACTTAGCACTTGAGGTTTAGATGTAGCAATAATTATTACATGGATTTTATCGAAAACCACGCCCCGTTTTTTTAAATAAGCTAATTGATATTATATATATATATATATATATATATATATATATATATATATACATATATATATATATATATATATATATATATATATATATATATATATATATATATATATATATAGAAATAGATATATACATATTTACATATATACATATATAATTTATATATATGTAAATATATATATATATATATATATATATATATATACAGTATATATATATATATATATATATATATATATATATATATATATATATATATATATATAAAGCCATAATTACTTTAACATTTATAGAATATCGAATAGCAATACTTATCAAGCAAGCAACTTATAAAAAGCCATAATTGCTTTAACGTATATAGAATATCGAATAGCAGTACTTATCAAGCAAGCAACTTATAAAAAGCCATAATTGCTTTAACATTCGAATAGCAGTACTTATCAAGCAAGCAACTTATGAAAAGCCATGATTGCTTTAACATTTATAAAATATCGAGTAGCAGTACTTATCGAGCAAGCAACTTATAACAAGCCGTAATTGCTTTAATAGTTTTGAAATATCGAATGTCAGTATTTATCGAGCAAGCAACTTATAAAAAACCGTAATAGCTTTAACGTTTATAAAATACTGAAAAGCCGTACTTATCCAGCAGGCAACTTATAACGAGTCGTAATTACTTTAACAGTTATAAAATATTGAAAGCAGTACTTATCGAACAAGGAACTTATAACAAGTTACAATTTGTTTAACAATCATAAAACCCGAACAGGTGTAGGCCTACTTATCGAACAAGCAACATATAAAAATTGTAATTGCTTTAACAGTTAAAAAATATCGAGTAGCAGTACTTATCGAGCAAGCAACTTATGACAAGCTACAATTGCTTTAACAACTATACAAACCGAACAGCTGTAGGCCTACTAATCGAACAAGCAACATATAAAAACTGTAATTGCTTTAACAGTTACAAAATATCGAGTAGCAGTACTTATACTTATCGAGCAAGCAACTTATGACAAGCTATAATTGCTTTAACAATTATAAAAACCGAACAGCTGTAGCCCTACTTATCGAACAAGCACCATATAAAAATTTTAATTGCTTTAACCGTAATAAAATATCGAAAAGCAGTACTTATCCACCAAGCAACTTATGAAAAGCGCAATTGCTTTAATAGTTAGGAAATATAGAATAGTAGTACTTATCGAGCAAACAGCTTATAAAAAAAAACTTTATTGCTTTAACAGTTATAAAGTATTGCATAGCAGGATTTATCCAGCAAGCAACTTAAAAAACGCCATAATTACTTTTCAAATAATTATTTTGTGAACTATTAGCAAAAAAAATAAAAAATAAATCGATAT
>NC_090745.1:87580955-87590955 GCF_036898095.1 Palaemon carinicauda
ACCTTAACTCTTTGGCGCCCAATTTGCCACTCGAGTCGCTAATCCGAGTTAATCCAGTCTCTTCCATGTACTTAGTATGGATTAGTGCCACTCATATCCTTAGTAAGCCGGCACTTAGAGCCGGTCATATTTGCTTCGCCCCGGGAGTTCTGTTGACTCGGGTCACTGATATGTTTCGACTAATTATTTCTGACTCCGGTTGGTATTGCGCCAATAGCCAAATATAGACACAAATATTGGACGGGTTGTCGTCTCTTTACGAGTGGAATAATAAGAAGGGTAACAAGCTGGAGATGAAGGAACGAAATTAGACCGGGCGTGATGTATGTGTTTGTGCGCATTGATGAGAGATGTAAAGTATTTCCATCTAGATTATTGAAAAGAGAATGTATACTGAGTATTTTTGTTCTTGTTTTTAAGTCTTTATTTGTTCTATTAATTTTATTGTTACCGTTTTTAGGGGATATTTTATTAATTCTGTTACACTGCTGCTGGATAGTGAATATTGTAATTTGACAACCATGGGAATAGTTTGATTTGAGAAAGAGAAATCTTTCATAAGTTAATTTTTAGATTTTGTGTATGGTGAAGTCTGTAATCGTTGTTTTCAGTTCGTTTAAATCCCTGTTTTAAAACTCAAACATTTGGGAGCGGGTGGTTTTTTTTTTTTTTTTTTTTTTTTTTTTTTTTTTTTTTTTTTTTTTTTTTTTGCATAATTATTAAATTTTTAAGTAATAGATAGCAGAGTCGTTGTTGATTGGCATCATAGTGAGTAAGGGAATGTGATATCTGGTGTTCCTCAGGGTAGTGTTCTTGGCTCATTACTTTCCATACTATATACACTTGACATGTGGTTTGGCCTAGAAAACAAGCATATGCAGCATCAATTCGATCTCCTGACTGTAGATCTGGGGTTGCTGAATTCCTTAATAGAGATCTAGCTAAAATTAGTGCATGGTGCAAATTATGGGGCATGAGGTTGAATCCTAATTAAACTCAATGTATGATTGTAAATAGGTCGAGGGCAGTGGTTCCTCAACATCTGCATCTCAGCATTGATAAGGTTTCTTCAATTCTGTATGACTTATGAAATTTTAGGTGTAATTCTCAACAGCAAATTTACTTTTGAGAAACACGCTAGGTCTGTGTCTTCTTTAATTGTACAAAAAATTGGCTAATTGTGAAAGTCTTGTAAGATTTTCATTGATCAATCTATTCTGAAGAAGTTTTTTAATTCTTTCATTCTACCTTGTTTCGAATATTGTTCTCCTGTTTGGTCTTCAGCTGCTGATTTTCATCTTAATTTGTTAGACAGGAACTTACGGTTTATTAAATTACTTATTCCTGATCTAGATATTAATCTCTGGCACCGTCATACAATTAGTTCGTTATGCATGTTGCATTAGGGCAGTTCCATCCTATTCGTAATACTAAGTATGCAGTTAATTCTAATAGCCATGCCTTCTCCATCATGGGCCTCAATACCACACAGTATTGAGGAAGTTTTGTTCTGACTGTGACCAAGGTGTGGAATGATCTTGTTAATCTGATAGTTTAATCGGTAGAACTTCAAAAGCTCAAACTTGCAGCAAATGTTTTTATGTTGAGCAGGCTGACATAAGTCTCTTTTTATAGTTTATTTATTAAAGAATTGTTTTAATGTTGTTACTTTTTCAAAGTATTTTATTTTAATTGTATATTACTTCTCTTATAGTTTAATTTATATATTTCCTTTCTTCCCTGTTGAAGTCTTCGGTTTATAGCATCCCGCTTTTCCACCTAGGGTTATAGCTTAGCTAATACCACTGCTACTACTACTGCTAATGATAATAATAATAGCAACATTTAATTTCTATATTTCAAATATAATTCATAAAAGTAGATATTTTAGGAAACCGATCTTAATGAAATTTCTGCATCAATACAGGACACCTCTGAAATCTTATTTTTCTTTGAACTTGACTAAAATTCTTCTTTTTTTTTTATTTAAGAAAATATGAAAGATAATTAACAACCGACCCTTTTCTATAAAGCCTTGAAATGGACTAAGTTACCTTGAATATTAGACAGTGGGTGGGTACTGCCGTTTTACCCTCTCCACCCCAGCTCAATACTGAGTTCACAATTCACTGCTGTTTCAACATTTAACAATTGATAAATACTAACAATTTGTTATGAATAGTGCAAAATGTTCAAATTCTAAATAAATCTATCAATAGTCAATCCAATAAAGGAAGCATATGCAATGAATTAATCACGTAGACAATCAGGAGGCCATAGAATAATTGGTGCAAAGATTAGGAACCACACTTGTATTTCCATGAATGGGAAAATCGTTGCGTAAATGGAATTTACTTGTTACAAAAATGCCTATACTTCAAGAAAATAGTCATCTCTCTTTTTTTTACTTTTATTACAGATAAGATATATTTGACTAAAAACTGCATTTAAATACTAGGTAAGCCTTTTCAATCGCAGTACAAAAAGGTCTCGGAATCATCATGGTTTCAAAAGTTCAAAGTTGGAGCAAATGTTTTTGTTGACCAGGCGGACATGAGTCTTTTTATAGTTTATTATATGACATATTTGTTTTTGACGTTGTTAATAGTCTATATATGACATATCTGTTTTGACGTTGTTACTATTTTTAGAATGATTCATTGTTAATTTCTCATCATTTATTTATTTCCTTATTTCTTTTCCTCACTGGGCTATTTTTCCCTATTGGAGCCCCTGGGCTTATAGCATCTTGATTTTCCAACTAGGGCTGTAGCTTGGCTAGTAATAATAATAATAATAATAATAATAATAATAATAATAATAATAATAATAATAATAATAATAATAATATCGACCGCATAAATCCGCATCACGATTATTATTTGGGCTAATGTGAAAGGATTGGTGATTGTTTTTATTTTTTAATACTATTGTTAGAAGTTAACATCGACGCCAAGAAGGATGATCCTTCACTCAGGTTTTAGGGATGGGGGACTATCCGATATTATTATTATTATTATTATTTTCTAAGCTACAACCCTAGTTTATTAAGCAGGATGGCATAAGCCCAATGGCTCCAACAGGGGAAAATACCCCAGTGAGGAAAGGAAATAAGGAAATAAATAAACTACAAGTATAGTAAATGAACAATATGAAATATTTAAAGAACAGTAACATTAGAAACTATAAAAACTCAAAAGAAAACAAGAGGAGAAATAAGATAGAATACTCTGCCCGAGCATTCGGTGTAAAAAAAGGATCTGTAACCTGAGAAGAGATGGATCCAGTGTAGTACTGTCTGAACAGTCAAATGACCCAAATAACTCTCTAGTCAATCTAGTGGTAGTATTTCAACGGATGGTTGGTGCCCTAGCTAACTTACTACCTAATTTCTGGGAGGAATGCCACGGGCATGAGGTCAGTGTTTGTTTCCTGAAACGTCTCGTATAATTATTTTATGCTATTTAACAGATATGGGTTACTCCCCATTTGGCTTTCGACGGTTCGTTACCTGTTATCTTAAGGCATCACGAAAACATATATTTGATGGTTATAATCATTCTGAGTTAGAGTAAAATACAAATTATTAGATAGATGTATATTACGTAAAGTTCTTCAGTGTCTGGCGACCGATAGATATATTGAATGTTCTTTATAAAGAAATTTCTTTAAAAAGCTTGGTATCTGTAATCATAGGTCGCTTGCAATAATGTCATACTTGGTAGGGTGGTAGTGCCATCAATAAGCCTCTAGTGATTCGCTGTAAGTATTACATAGGGGTCTTTTGAGCATTATTTTGGCCCAAATCTGTACTTTTTTTTATATTCTTCCACTAACTCCACTTACTGTCCAATACCTAACTTTTACCTCGGGTTAACCAAGTTTGTAACCTAGATGCTCTTAGGCCTTGAATAGTTTCACAGGCCCCAAAGCTGGGCTATTTAGTCCAAATCCATTAATGCCACAGGTACTGCTATTAGGTCTACTGTACCCTCTGTATTATCATTTTTATTATTATGCATCCAATGAAGAGGTTCATTTTCGTAATTGGAAAATCAGGAATGAAACTATTGCAAAAAAAAACTTTCAACAGCAGACATTTTCATAGACGTGCTAAAAGCCTGATCAACGACGCATTTACTCACTAGCACAAATTGCGACATTTTCCTTTAAATTGCTCTCACTTTTGTATTTACTGCCCTTCAAGTCTCGACCCTATTGTAACATTTTCCTCACTAGTTTTAATTTTCTGTTCATTTCTCATAAAAATAATTTCTTATGATCCACTTTTTCCACCAACCCTTTCTCGTTTAACCTTTAAAGATGACGAAAAGATTCATCTTTTTATATAAGCTTACCCTGTGTGCTTCAACTTCATGTGTCCACGTCCATCATATGTTACATCCTTCATTCTCAGCAAAATGGTACTTCTCATTCATCTCAACAGCGTCCACCTCTGTACTTTCCTTCCCATTCCCCTCCATACGAACAATTCCGCTCAGTAACTTTTCACATTGCTGGTTAAATCTCTTGTTGAGTCCGACTGCATTCTCATCATCCACAATTAACTTAGTTACTTGTTTTCACATTGCGTTGTCTTTTACAACTCCCAGATATCGGCAGGAGTGACAATATTCAGTTATTCTACTTACTTTAGGTAACATTTAGAGTATGTTAACTTTTTTAACAACCTCTTGTCAATTCATTCATCAGTCTGGGACTTTTCACGTACTCAGCAGAATGTCATTGGGCATTCTGTTAACGACCACATTCATCAATCCTACTGTTTTGCACCTTTATATCTCCTTTTCCCTAATTTTTTTAGTTATAAATATTTATTTAGTATAAATAGACCAAGACGCACATGTCTGTCCAAATGAAGACAAGTCACCGAAAAGAAAGTTTCATTGGAGGTTGGCTAACTATTCAGTCTTCAAAGAAGGTTGCCTAAACTATTAAGTCGACTCAGATAACAACAGAGGATTCCACTGTAAGGAATTGACTGAATGTCGTGTTCTTCACTTTTGCACCAAAGAAGTTGTTTCACTATCTACAAACCTTTACACAAATTACAAGTAGCTGGTATTTGCATCATATATTCTTAACATCTCCAAAGACATATACACCAATTCAATGAAAGTAAAAATAATTATTATTATTTTTGTTGTAACAAAATAGATACGAAACGCTGCTTATTTTTTTTTTTATTCTGTTGTTAATAAGATTCTATCATCTATTGTACTGGAAAGTCCTTCAGGTACATTACATACACCGGAAGGGAGAGATTAAGTCAAATGTATGAAATAATTATAGTGATTATGATTTACAGCATTTCCTTAGAAGTTGACAACCTCAACAAATAGCAAAAGAAAATGCCGGTAAATATATGTCTGATGATAATGATCTTAATTATGAAAATATGTTTCAAAGGATTAGGCCTATTTGTTATAGGCTGGATGTTGGCGCGTCCTTTGTTTCTTAGGGGAAATTAGTCAAAATGTTTGTTCGTGCACCTTTACTGGCATATTTTCTATTCTTTTTGTGCTCTATTTTTTTTTTCTTCATTGTTGCCCTGTAATTAAGGTGAAAATTTTTTTTAGCTCTTACATTTCGTAGTAACCTAACCTGAGAATTTTCTGACACCCCAGTAAGAGGTTTATGAGCTTATGTAAAGGGCGAGGCGGATCTCTCTCTCTCTCTCTCTCTCTCCTCTCTCTCTCTCTCTCTCTCTCTCTCTCTCTCTCTCTCTCTCGACCAATATGTATTATTAGCATAATTTCACATCGATTAAATTCTCTCTTGCCAATTTGTAATTGTAATATAAGTATAATTTTACAAATTCTCTCTCTCTCTCTCATCTCCTCTCTCTCTCTCTCCTCTCTCTCTCTCTCTCTCTCTCTCTCTCCTTAAAGTAGCTCCCTTAACAGTGAAAGACTGAAAAACGCCTCCCATTGAAACAGCTGGAGACAAGCCCTCACACACACACATTGCAGTGTATCTAAGCAGCATGTTGTTGAAGGGGCATTAAAGCGCCATCTATCTGAGTTTGCGGGTGAACTGGCGTCCATTTTGTTTGTGTTTGGTTTGGCAAACTGCTTGATTGGTGAGTTAAGGGAGCTATTAAAAGGCCATTCGTCTTGGCTTAACAGGTATGAGGACTCGTAGAGGCTGCTATTTTGAGGACGACATCACTCAATCACTCACTCCGACTTTTACGATGATGTGGACAGTTGTAGTCATTCTCTCTCTCTCTCTCTCTCTCTTCTCTCTCTCTCTCTCTCTCTCTCTCTCTCTCTCTCTCTCTCTCTCTCTCTCTCTCTCTCTCAATTTAACGAAATACACAGAAACGTTTTGTATTTGATGTTGATTATTGAAGATATTCAAACCTCCTTTTGTCATATCTGGGAATATTTTTCTAGTGTTAATTCATCTTTGTTGTAATTTTAGAAATGTATATAGAGCAACTTTTCGTGATAAATATACTGTAGTACTTGAAGTATTCATTGTTTGTATTTGCATGTGATTGGACAGTTGCCATTCCAACTCATGAATTTCTATTCCGCTGTATTTTCTCGGCGTCAATGACCTTAGATGTCTGGATGCCAGAAATCCTCGAATCAATCAATTAGAATCACTATTATTTTCTTCGAACTGGTGTTTGTGAGGGGACCTTCTCTCTCTCTCTCTCTCTCTCTCTCTCTCTCTCTCTCTCTCTCCTCTCTCTCTCTCTCTCTCTCTCTCTCTCTCTCTCTTTTTATTGGATTTATTGTTACAGAATAACATATATTATCTGAAAAATATGGATTTACGGAAATTCTTTCCGTCAGCAACATTCTAACATTTCGTTTCTCCTTTTGTGTTCCTTTGATTAAAGAACCGGTTTTGTTGTCACCAAGGAGGTCCAATTCGGTCAGTGGTTTTTTTTCCCATTTTGTGACACGTCAGATGTTTGATTCAATCATCTTTTTACGTCGCAGTCTCCTCTACATATTATCTTAGTATTTATGTAGACATGGCTACTTTCTCGTGAATCATGTGTTACACAATGCATATTGTTAGTCTATCCAAAACAATTGTTTTCTATAGCTCTTATTTCTTCGTCATCCTAAATATAGAGCAAGGTTATTTATGCTGTACATGTGATATAAACCTCTTTAAAATGTTACGCGAAATAATTCATAAGTGAATTTATATATTCATTACAAAGAAATTTTTGTCTGCTCTGAAGGAATCATATTCTTGTATTGAGTTGTCGCCCATTACGTGAGAAATAAACGGGAGATCGAATAAGTATCTTAACAGTTGTTCTTCCTTCTACTTAAGCATGCTAATTAAAGTACTGATGAAAGTATGGCTTTATCAGTAGCTCGGTATGAAATACTTGCTAACTGTTATCATTAACGTTATTATTAATCATAATAATAATGACTATAAGAATAATTATAATAATTTATGATAAGATATGCAGGTCAAAAATAAAAAAAATTATGATGGTGAGTGTAAAGGGAAAATGCGATAAATGACGTTATTGTTGCTAGTGTATAGCTCTCAATCGAGCCAAGAATGCCGTTGATATGATAAGTGTACTAGATATGTCCAAACTTCGCTTAAATAAACAAGGAGAATTTTCTTATAAATAAAGCTGAGGGACTGGAGCAGCTGGAGTTGTAATGGAATAGGATTGAAGATATTCCCAGAAGTTATCATGAAACTGGGAAAAGAGATGAAGATGTTTATGTATTTTTTTTTTTTATTTTTTTTAATTATGATCAAATAAATTTTTGGAGTACAAGTTTTTGTTGATAAGAAAATGCATAATATAGTAAATGAAAAAAGCTTGGAGAGGAGTAGAAAATTAAGAAATTTTGTACCCGAGTAGAAATTATTTTTTATTGTACCAATTGTAACTGTATTGGATATTATTGTTAAAGTTAAGCCACCATATCCATCATCTGCAGTTATTGACAAATATAGTGTATTAGATGGCACATCAGTAGGTTTTATATAGTTTTATGTATTACTGGTTCAAATCGGTAATGCACAAAATTATGATGCTCGCTACAGTAACCAAAGGTATAGGCAAACAAAACAATTATAAATATAAACATGTTAAAGAGTAATTTATGAATTAATGAGTAAATGCACTTATCCGATTTCCTTGGAGTATGTTTGGCATATAGTTTAATCAGTGAGTACCGCAAGTATTCCCTGTAAGTGACAAATATCTAAGTTTCTACTTCACTGTATTTAGAGATATATCTCTGCCGTCTTACTCTGAAAGTCTTACTGTTAATCATGATATATATATATATATATATATATATATATATATATATATATATATATATATATATATATATTTATTTATTTATTTATTTATTTATAGTTGCCTTGAAGACTATATCGTTAGTGATAAAAGAGATCCATTATTTTAGTTTGGGAGAATGACCAAAGGACACAAGTAATTGCAAAGCTAGAAATAATTTCTGTTATAGTTCAGCTGTAACACTCCATTATCTTTTTCAAGTTGTTATTCATTTTTTAATATATTCTATTTTTTACGGCATGAGAAGTGTGAATTATGATGACGGATGGAAGGTGTTAATGAGAATGTCGTGCGATATGTCTCTTCGAATGATCAAAGATGTTTCCTGTATACTGTTTATATATAATTTGAGAGAGAGAGAGAGAGAGAGAGAGGAGAGAGAGAGAGAGAGAGAGAGAGAGAGAGAGAGAGAGAGAGAGAGAGCAGGCTAATAATGAAAATGACCACCATTAATTCCACTTTCTTGACATGATTTTGGTGCCCCTCCAGAATACGTAGTCCACCCAACATGCTATAATTCCTCTTAGCCGATGCAGGACAAATGATAGTGCTAAAAGACGCATCCATCACTGAACTGTTGGAATTCATCCATCAGTTAAGAAGACTCTCTCTCTCTCTCTCTCTCTCTCTCTCTCTCTCTCTATCTCTCTCTCTCTCTCTCTCTCTCTCTGTCAAAGGAAACTATTCCAATTTCCTTCTTACACACTTATTATGGACACCGACGGAGAAACTCAAAAGAGTGGGAAGCAGGTAGCCTCATGAGGTCTTCATTTTGTAGAGCTCTCTCTCTCTCTCTCTCTCTCTCCTCTCTCTCTCTCTCTCTCTCTCTCTCTCTCTGTGTTCTTCCTTCCTTTGCGGCCTCCTTGAGTTTACGGGCGGTAGTGATGTATGAGGAAAACTGCGGCGGCAACATCAAAGTAAGATGGTGGCTGCGTGACAGCTAATTATGAACTGGAACTGGTTAGTTGCAAAGTTTTTTTCTTTGAATACCTTTTTTCTAAATATTTTTCCCTGCTGCTGCGTGGTGTTTGTGTTGCCGCTTGGGACCAATGTTGTGGTTTGGCAAGTGGTCGGGAATGATCCCCCGTGACCGAAACCTATTGTGAATTTCTTATATTTCTAAGACATTTACCGAGAGAGAGAGAGAGAGAGAGAGAGGAGAGAGAGAGAGAGAGAGAGAGAGAGAGAGAGAGAGAGCTTGTCAATAACAATAGATTGAAAGTAAATCTTAGCTTTGAATATCTCCGAGGAATTGCGTAGGCAAATTATGCGGCTCTTGTTCTTTTGAAAACAGCTGCTCCCTCCCTATCTTTGGACTGTTACTGTGAGTAACAGGTAGGTTCCCTTAGTACCGTATATATTACGTCTTGTAATACGAACTTTTTCAAGTTGTCTTAGGAAAGACCATATGTAATTATATGTATATATGTATATATATATATATATATATATATATATATATATATATATATATATATATATATATATATATATATATATACAGTATATGCATATATATATTTATATTATTCATAGTTTTTTATGCTTTGGTTGCTAATATTCTCTTGCATGATTAATCCCAACAGGTACTTATGAAAACGTGTTGGCTATAGATTTTAAATAGGGGTTCAGGTATTTGAGTATCGAACATTTACACTGCATAGAGCATACATG
>NC_090745.1:87600955-87606858 GCF_036898095.1 Palaemon carinicauda
CGCCTCGGAAAGCTGTTGTTGTGATTGCTCAAGATGATATGGAGTCGGTGGTTAAGTCGGGGGCGAGTTTTTCCGTGTTCTGAAGGAAGATTTCTTTGCCCGAAAAGGATGAAACCCTTTGCGAGAAGCATTTGTTTATTCGCCGCGATGTTTATCGATGGTTTTGAATGTCTTTCAGTTTTGTGTATCCGCCTACGATAATATGTTCGCTTTTTCATTTGTATTGACCGTTAACACATTAATATTTCTTATGTTAAATCGTATAGTTGTTATGCTCCATTAAATTTTGCCAGTTATTAAAACTTTTTTCGTTTTTGCTTTTTTATTACTTTGCCGTCTCTATACAAGTCATTTTTATGGAGGTTACATATACTTGTAAATAAGTTAATTTCTTACACTCACGCATGTATGTGTTTATATATACTATATATATATATATATATATATATATATATATATATATATATATATATATATATATATATATATATATATATATATATGTATTATATATATATGTAATATATATATGTATATTATATATACGTATATATATGTGTATATATATATAATATATATTTGTATTTTATTAACATATATATATGTATATATATATATATATATATATATATATATATATATATATATATATATATATATATATATATATATATATATATACACACACACATGTATGTATATATCTTAAGTATAAGAATTACTTTTGGGTAAATAGTAAATTTTCTGTATTCGAAATATGAATTGAAATCTAATATATTCCGTTTTTTAAATTCATTATAAAGATCACCGTTAACAATAAAGATCTTTCTTCCGTAATACTATTATAAAAAATAAAAGTAACTATGATAGTGAAAATGATGACTGACGGAATGTAGATAACATTGGGTACTTGTACCTAATACAATTTCACCAACTAAAGTCAATTCATCCTGGTATTGGTGATTGAATTCAAATTAAAAGGTAAAAGAAAAAGAATCCGTATTTGTACTTTCAAGTCATTCATCTACTGAAGACTTAACTTACTTTATCTGTGTGAGCCCCAGAGGTAGCTGTGGCGAATCTTTAAAACAGTTCAACTTATTATCATTGTATGGATAAAGGCAGGATCGGATTCAGCGAAAATAAATTGTCTGTCAATAGCACTAAAAAATTAACTTAGTCCGGCTGATTTCATATTCAATACTAAAGTCAGCTATGCAGTCAGATATCTTGAAGTCAAGAGGGCGTTGAACAGGGCCTTTGAAGTTAAATGGGAAAAAGAGTTCATCCGATTAACGCTCAAGAAAACAGGTTTTTCTTGACATTTTTAAGATCCTATCTCCTCTCTTGGTAGGAATTCTGGTTTTTTTTCTCTCTCGAGTTCTTAGCTTTGCCAAATATTCTTAGACAAGATGTAAGAAATGTTATACTAATTCCGTATGCATTTTAATATGATTTTATACGCGTGTGCTAAAACTTACATTTCCAATAATATTGTGTATCCTTATGCGTACACAAAAGTTTTTCTAGTTTATATATGAAAGATTTATTTTGATATTATTGTTCTTAAACTTCCTGTAGTTTTTCCTTATTTCCTTACTTCACAGTGCTATTTTCCCTGTTAGAGCCCTTGGGCGTATAGCATCCTGCTTTTCTAACTAGGGTTGTAGCTTAGCAAGTAATAATAATAATAATAATAATAATAATAATAATAATAATAATAATAATAATAATAATAATAATAAACTTGAACGTTTTATAAGTACCAAAAAATTATACTGGAATGGGAGACAATCTCTCTCTCTCTCTCTCTCTCTCTCTCTCTCTCTCTCTCTCTCTCTCTCTCTCTCTCTCTCTCTCTCTCTCTCTCTTGGAATAGCTGCAAAATTCTCCCATTACATCATTCAGTGGATACGATTGTGATTTGGTCCTGATTTTACGGGCAGGGCCTGCAACTTTTGCTGAAGGTATCATTTTCCATTTTCTCTCAACCACGCCGCGCCCTCTCACGCGATATAGGTGCATTCCAAGTACTTGAGGGTTAACCTTTCATCAGGAATAAGAAATACTATTTTTAATAGAGAAGTGAAATCGAGGAAAATAGAAACCATGTGATATTGGTTCGCGTTTCGAGTGTTTCCGTTCGACTGAACTAGTAAATGAATGCTATATCTGAAACTGAATCTCGGTTAAGTGCAAGAGGCAATGAAGTGACTTATGATGTTTTTATTGAAAAACAAGAGAATTTTCAGATATCGAATAAAAGGGGGCAGCTTAAGAAAAAAAATTAAATGTAGAATAAGGAGAGGAGCAGGAAAACACAACTGAAAGATATAAAAAAAAAAAGTATTTTTTAAGATATTCAAGTTTTTGCTACAATGTTCCAGGATATAATAAGATAAATAAACAAGAGGAAATCCAATATGGATAAAAGTGCGGAATTTATTTGGAATATAGTATTTGAATGAGCCATAGATTTTCAAAACTAAAGATACTGGAAAAAAAAAACTAAAAATAAGTGTGGGCCTCATAGAAAACCAACTAAATTAAACGTAGAAACAAACGTAAAAGGAAAAATGAATAATGGGTTAGTTAGTAATAGAGTACTATATAAGAAAAAAAATTCAATCAGTAACTTGTTAGCGTCCATCGCCAAGTGATCAGCTAACAAAAACCGTGTAAGAGCTACTCTTGGGGAGTTAGTCCAGACGCTTAAAAGCATATCCGCCATCTCTCGTGCCTGACTGTTGCAGCTTCCTTCATCGGCTGCAACACAGCGCCTTTTGTAATTGGAGAGTTCCAACTCCCAGATACACTCTTCTCCTTAATGCTGATGCCATATATGCTGAGATGGTGGTATACTGAGTTCAGAAATACACCTGGAGGCGCCCACCGCCCACACCTCGATAGGAGGGCAATGTGACAGGGGCGGGCGACCTTTTGTTCGTGATTTTCGTTATATATTGTTTGTTGTTTAAGGTGCATTGGGTTAAATTATCATTTATTGAGTGTTTAAGGCCTTTTTTGTGCATGCAATTGGTCATTTCCTCAGGTTTGAATGAAGTGCTGTAGGGAGCTAGGTATTGTTTGTCGTTTTTCCTTATGAACTTATTCGAATAAAGTCTCTCTCTCTCTCTCTCTCTCTCTCTCTCTCTCTCTCCTCTCTCTCTCTCTCTCTCTCTCTCTCTCTCTCTCTCTCCTTGTTACACAAGGGAAAGAAAATCTCACTTTGAATATTTCTTATTATTTATAGGGCCATCAATAGTGGATCTTCTATATATCAGTGCATTAATACTGTTTTTTCCTACGGGACTTTGTTAAACTGATCAAATGCTAAGTGAAACAATCCTTTTGTAATTACCAAGTTGTCCTTTTTAGTAAGACTTCATTGCGTTAGTATCTTTCTTTGTTAATGTATTTTTAGTGGACAAGTTCACAGATGTTGGCTTAAAGCTCACGGAGACATTTTGTATATGCTGACATAAAAGAATTATTGTCTCTATAATTTTCCTTATTGTTAGGTTAGTTTAATTTAATTACATATGAATCAAATTATGCCTAATTTATATATCAAGTATGTATGTTTGCGTGTTTGTATGAGCATGGGGCAGCTCTGAAGAGTCGAGCCTAAGTCTTTGGGAGGGAAAATCTCCTCCTTTGATAATGATAATTCTATAGGTTCGAAGAATGAGTGAGGGTGTAAATTAACTAGCTATTAGGTTATAAGAAAGTTAAGAGTTTCTCATCGTAAGGTTTAGAATAT
Source organism: Palaemon carinicauda (assembly GCF_036898095.1). NCBI lineage: Eukaryota > Metazoa > Arthropoda > Malacostraca > Decapoda > Palaemonidae > Palaemon > Palaemon carinicauda. Next base: position 87,604,719 of record NC_090745.1, read on the forward strand.
AGGTGTTGATATGGAATTCATATTGAGCAGTATGAAATTAATTTAAGTCAAATCTTCTTATTGGAAGAAAATTGTGGATGCTGAGTGTGATTATAACATACTGGGTGGAAATTGTTGACATAAATTGTTTAAGTAATTGCGTAGAGTGAGATGTGCAAAGAATCGGCAAAGATGTGATGAAAACATCAACTTTAATGAATAGCTAAATCCCAGTTACGTGAGATAGTTTGGTCATATTTAGGTAATTGAAATTGATATCTGGATAAAAAAATATATAATTCTGAAGTTTTCGAAAAAGGGGAGGGAGGCTGATGTGAAAGAGATGCTGGAACAGACGGACATTATACGGCAAGCTCTTGATTGTGCTATGACTTCAAGCTCTTGATTGTGCTATGACTAAAAGTGGATGCTGTAGATGTGCTAAATCTCCATTAGGGTCTAATAATTGAATCAACATCAAAGGGTTAACTGTTTGTCTTGAATATTTGGAGCCATTCCATATTGGAGGACACCGTTTAATGCTAATGTGTGTATATATATATATATATATATATATATATATATATATATATATATATATATATATATATATATTTATATATATATATTTATATATATATATATATATATATATATATATATATATATATACAGTATATATATATAATATATTATATTATATATATATATATATATATATATATATATATATATATATATATATATATATATATATGTGTGTGTGTGTGTGTGTGTGTGTGTATATGCATATACACTATACATATATGTGGGTATATATATTATATGTTTACGTAAATAAAATAAGAAAACTTATTCGTATGGACTGTCTATAGTAGAAGGACTTAAGTGGAATTTAGGCTATGATATTAAGAAAAACTCTTCATTGTTAGTCATTGTTATCGTCGTATGCTATCTATATGAGTTTTCTGTTTGTTCCTTTTATGAAACTCCTTATTATCACAATCATCATTAATGAATATACTAGATGTTTTTCACCTTTACATATATGATTGAAAGTCTGTGTATTTGTTTTCCCTTTTAAAAGAATTTTCCAAGCGTTGTTTTAAGATATTTTAGCGAAAAAATAGAAAACAATAAAAAACCCTTACATAGTAAAATCTGACCTGAATTCTGAGAAATGTATATCTGTATTTTTTATGCGAGTTCCTAATTTCAGGGTGCAGGTTTGGTTAGGCAGGGCTGGTTGGGTTAACCTTATATTAAATGAAGACTTGACGGATAATAATGGTATAGTTGTGGAAACCTGAACCCAGAAATATTTTTTTTATTTTAGTTTTCTTGATAAGATGTGATTTCGAAAATATTTTGTTATTGAGAAAACGTTTGGATATTTTGTTACAACAAAGTTATTCGAATTAGTAAATGTTTTTGTTTATGGGTTTCTATGAATGTTTATGGTTTTTGTTTCATTCGTTTGAGTTTAAAATCACTTTTGAGTGACGTATTGCAGGAATGTTTGAGGGCTAATTCTCTTTTATAGATTTAAATTTTTGGTGATTTATTGATTAATTTTGATTTCAGATTTGGTGGTAGGTGGTATCAAGAAGCCGTTATAGAATATACAGTATGGTTATTCATCTAAAGAAAGATGTAAGTACTACATAATCTATCTTCCTGTAGAATTTAGGCGAGTTTGTTTTGTGGCGATTAGGCTCAGAATTGTAGATCTATTTAGTAATTTCATTTATTTATTTATTTTGGGAGAAAATGATATCTCGTAGTGTTCTCAATATCCTTTATCGTAGACGGTGATTCTCTAAGTAAAATTGTGGTCCTGATCAAGCTCCTCCGTTTCTCAAAAATTATTTTCAAATTGTTTCATCTTATACAGTAGTGATGGAATAACTCCCTCAGAATTGAATAAGCTTATCTGGTCTTTGTAAGTCATTGGCAAATAGTGCTTTTAGTAGTTTGATATCCGTTAGTTATAATAGATTACAGTCAAGACTTCTAGAACACAAGAGAGCTGAAAGATGTGCGCTCTTTTGATCTTCTTTTACCTCTTGCTCTTCCTCAACTTAGGAATACCCAATGAAGCACCTCTTATCTATAACAGGCTTAAGAAGATACGTCATTGTAATAAAAGGTACTTCAACAC
>NC_090745.1:87607358-87657358 GCF_036898095.1 Palaemon carinicauda
TTTTTTCGTTTTTGCTTTTTTATTACTTTGCCGTCTCTATACAAGTCATTTTTATGGAGGTTACATATACTTGTAAATAAGTTAATTTCTTACACTCACGCATGTATGTGTTTATATATACTATATATATATATATATATATATATATATATATATATATATATATATATATATATATATATATATATATATATATATATGTATATATATATATGTAATATATATATGTATATTATATATACGTATATATATGTGTATATATATATAATATATATTTGTATTTTATTAACATATATATATGTATATATATATATATATATATATATATATATATATATATATATATATATATATATATATATATATATATATACACACACACATGTATGTATATATCTTAAGTATAAGAATTACTTTTGGGTAAATAGTAAATTTTCTGTATTCGAAATATGAATTGAAATCTAATATATTCCGTTTTTTAAATTCATTATAAGATCACCGTTAACAATAAAGATCTTTCTTCCGTAATACTATTATAAAAAATAAAAGTAACTATGATAGTGAAAATGATGACTGACGGAATGTAGATAACATTGGGTACTTGTACCTAATACAATTTCACCAACTAAAGTCAATTCATCCTGGTATTGGTGATTGAATTCAAATTAAAAGGTAAAAGAAAAAGAATCCGTATTTGTACTTTCAAGTCATTCATCTACTGAAGACTTACTTGATCTGTGTGAGCCCCAGAGGTAGCTGTGGCGAATCTTTAAAACAGTTCAACTTATTATCATTGTATGGATAAAGGCAGGATCGGATTCAGCGAAAATAAATTGTCTGTCAATAGCACTAAAAAATTAACTTAGTCCGGCTGATTTCATATTCAATACTAAAGTCAGCTATGCAGTCAGATATCTTGAAGTCAAGAGGGCGTTGAACAGGGCCTTTGAAGTTAAATGGGAAAAAGAGTTCATCCGATTAACGCTCAAGAAAACAGGTTTTTCTTGACATTTTTAAGATCCTATCTCCTCTCTTGGTAGGAATTCTGGTTTTTTTCTCTCTCGAGTTCTTAGCTTTGCCAAATATTCTTAGACAAGATGTAAGAAATGTTATACTATTCCGTATGCATTTTAATATGATTTTATACGCGTGTGCTAAAACTTACATTTCCAATAATATTGTGTATCCTTATGCGTACACAAAAGTTTTTCTAGTTTATATATGAAAGATTTATTTTGATATTATTGTTCTTAAACTTCCTGTAGTTTTTCCTTATTTCCTTTACTTCACAGTGCTATTTTCCCTGTTAGAGCCCTTGGGCGTATAGCATCCTGCTTTTCTAACTAGGGTTGTAGCTTAGCAAATAATAATAATAATAATAATAATAATAATAATAATAATAATAATAATAATAATAATAATAAACTTGAACGTTTTATAAGTACCAAAAAATTATACTGGAATGGGAGACAATCTCTCTCTCTCTCTCTCTCGCTCTCTCTCTCTCTCTCTCTCTCTCTCTCTCTCTCTCGCCTCTCTCTCTCTCTCTCTCTCTCTCTCTCTCTCTCTCTCTCTCTCTCTCTCTCTCTCTCTCTCTCTCTCTCTCTCTCTCTCTCTCTCTCTCTCCTGGAATAGCTGCAAAATTCTCCCATTACATCATTCAGTGGATACGATTGTGATTTGGTCCCTGATTTTACGGGCAGGGCCTGCAACTTTTGCTGAAGGTATCATTTTCCATTTTCTCTCAACCACGCCGCGCCCTCTCACGCGATATAGGTGCATTCCAAGTACTTGAGGGTTAACCTTTCATCAGGAATAAGAAATACTATTTTTAATAGAGAAGTGAAATCGAGGAAAATAGAAACCATGTGATATTGGTTCGCGTTTCGAGTGTTTCCGTTCGACTGAACTAGTAAATGAATGCTATATCTGAAACTGAATCTCGGTTAAGTGGAAGAGGCAATACAGTGACTTATGATGTTTTTATTGAAAAACAATAGAATTTTCAGATATCGAATAAGAGGGGACAGTTCAAGAAAAAAAGATTAAATGTAGAATAAGGAGAGGAGCAGGAAAGCACAACTGAAAGATATAAAAGAACAATATTTTCAAGATATTTAAGTTGATACTACAATGTTCCAGGAGATAATAAGATAAATAAACAAGAGGAAATCCAATATGGATAAAAGTGCGGAATTTATTTGGAATATAGTATTTGAATGAGCCATAGATTTTCAGAACTAAAGATACTGAAAAACAAAACAAAAAATAAGTGTGGGCCTCATAGAAAACCAACTAGATTAAACGTAGAAACAAACGTAAAAGGGAAAATGAATAATGGGTTAGTTAGTAATAGAGTACTATATAAGAAAAAAAAAATTCAATCAGTAACTTGTTAGCGTCCATCGCCAAGTGATCAGCTAACAAAAACCGTGTAAGAGCTACTCTTGGGGAGTTAGTCCAGACGCTTAAAAGCATATCCGCCATCTCTCGTGCCTGACTGTTGCAGCTTCCTTCATCGGCTGCAACACAGCGCCTTTTGTAATTGGAGAGTTCCAACTCCCAGATACACTCCTCTCCTTAATGCCGATGCCATATATGCTGAGATGGTGGTATACTGAGTTCAGAAATACACCTGGAGGCGCCCACCGCCCACACCTCGATTGGAGGGCAATGTGACAGGGGCGGGGCCATCTCTTGTTCGTGATTTTCGTTATATATTGTTTTTTGTTTAACGTGTATTTGGTTAAATTATCATTTATTGAGTGTTTAAGGATTTTTTGTGCATGTAATTGGTCATTTCCTCAGGTTTTAATGAAGTGATGTAGGGAGCTTGGTATTGTTTTTTGTTTTCCCTTATTAACTTATTCGAATACAATTCTCTCTCTCTCTCTCTCTCTCTCCTCTCTCTCTCTCTCTCTCTCTCTCTCTCTCTCTCTCTCCCTCCTTGTTACACAAGGGAAAGAAAATCTCACTTTGAATATTTCTTATTATTTATAGGGCCATCAATAATGGTTCTTCTATATATCAGTGCATTAATACTGTTTTGTCCTACGGGACTTTGATAAACTGATCAAATGCTAAGTGAAACAATCCTTTTGTAATTATCAAGTTGTCCTTTTTGGTAAGACTTCATTGCGTTAGTATCTTTTTTTGTTAATGTATTTTTAGTGGACAAGTTCACAGATGTTGGCTTAAAGCTCATGGAGACATTTTCTATATGCTGACATAAAAGTATTATTGTCTCTCTATAATTTTCCTTATTGTTAGGTTATTTTCATTTAATTACATATGAATCAAATTATGCCTAATTTATATATCAAGTATGTATGTTTGCGTGTTTGTATGAGCATGGGGCAGCTCTGTAAGAGTCGAGCCTAAGTCTTTGGGAGGGAAAATCTCCTTTAATAATGATAATTCTATAGGTTGGAAGAATGAGTGAGGGTGTAAATTAACTAGCTATTAGGTTATAAGAAAGTTAAGAGTTTCTCATCGTAAGGTTTAGAATATAGGTGTTAATATGGAAATCATATTGAGCAGTATGAAATTGATTTCAAGTCAAATGCTCTTAACAGAAGAAAATTGTGGATGCTGAGTGTGATTAAAACATACTCAGTGGAAATTGTTGACATAAATTGTTTAAGTAATTGCGTAGAGTATGTGAGATGTGCAAAGAATCCGCAAATATGTGATGAAAACATAAACTTTAATGAATAGGTAAATCCCAGTGACGTGAGATAGTTTGGTCACATTTAGGTAATTGAAATTGATATCTGGATAAAAAAATGTATAATTCTGAAGTTTTCGAAAAAGGGGAGGGAGGCCGATGTGAAAGAGATGCTGGAACAGACGGACCTTATACGGCAAGCTCTTGATTGTGCTATGACTAAAAGTGGATGCTGTAGATGTGCTAAATCTCCATTAGGGTCTAATAATTGAATCAGCATCAAAGGGGTAAGTGTTTGTCTTGAATATTTGGAGCCATTCCATATTGGAGGACACCGTTTAATGCTAATATATATATATATATATATATATATATATATATATATATATATATATATATATATATATATATATGTATATATATGTATATATATATATATATATATATATATATATATATATATGTATATATACATATATATTATATATATATATATATATATATATATATATATATATATATATATATATATATATATATATATATATGTGTGTGTGTGTGTGTATGCATATACAGTATACATATATGTGGGTATATATATTTATATGATATAGGTAGTATATATATTATATGTTTACGTAAATGAAATAAGAAAACTCTTATTCGTATGGAATGTCTATAGTAGTGAGGCTTAAGTGGAATTTAGGCCATGATATTAAGAAAAACACTTCATTGTTAGCCATTGTTATCGTATGATATCTGTATGAGTTTTTTGTTTGTTCCTTTTATGAAACTCCTTATCATAATCATTATTAATGAATATACTGTAGGTGTTTTTCACTTTACATCTATGATTGAAAGTCTGTGTATTTGTTTTCCCTTTTAGAAGAATTTTCCAAGCTTTGTTTTAAGATATTTTAGCCAAAAAAAAAAAAAAATAGAAAACGATAAAAAACTCCTATATAGTAAAATCTGACCTGAATTCTGAGAAATGTATATCTGTATTTTTTATGCGAGTTCCTAATTTCAGGGTGCAGGTTTGGTTAGGCAGGGCTGGTTGGGTTAACCTTATATTAAATGAAGACTTGACGGATAATAATGGTATAGTTGTGGAAACCTAAACCCAGAAATATTTTTTTATTTTATTTTTCTTGATAACATATGATTTTGGAAGTATTCAGTTATTGAGAAAACGTTTGGATATTTTGTTGCTATCAAGTTAATCGAATTAGTAAATGGTTTTGTTTATGGGTTTCTATGAATGTTTATGGTTTCTTTGTTTGTTTCGTTTGAGTTTAAAATCACTTTTGAGTGACGTATTGGAGGAATGTTTGAAGGCTATACAATTCTCTTTTATAGATTTTAATTTTTGGTGATTTATTGATTAATTTTAATTTCAGATTTGGTGGTAGGTGGTATCAAGAAGCCGTTATAGAATGGTTATTCATCTAAAGTAAGATGTAAGTACTACATGATCTATTTTCCTGTAGAATTTAGGCGAGTTTGTTTTGTGGCGATTAGGCTCAGAATTGTAGATCTATATAGAAATTTCATTTATTTTGGGAGAAAATTATATCTCGTAGTGTTCTCAATATCCTTTATTGTAGACGGTGATTCTCTAAGTAAAATTGTGGTCCTTATTGTCAAGCTCCTTCGTTTCTCAAAAATTATTTTCAAATTGTTTGATCTTATACAGAAGTGATGGAATAACTCCCTCAGAATTGAATAAGCTGATCTGGTCTTTGTAAGTCATTGGCAAATAGTGCTTTTAGTAGTTTGATATCCGTTACTTATAATAGATTAGCCAGGACTTCAAGAACACAAGAGAGCTGAAAGATGTGCGTACCTCTTTTGATCTTCTTTTACCTCTGGCTTCCTCAACTTTGGAATACCTAATGAAGCACCTCTTATCTATAACAGGCTTAAGAAGATACGTCATTGTAATAAAAGGTACTTCAACACTTACCCATCCAAGAAGACTCATCTTAAAAATGACTCGAGTTGCAGTTGGAACAAAAAGAGGAGGCATTTAAATTGAGATTAAGAGGGATTGGCTGCGGAGGGAGAAAACTGCAAGGGGCTTACTTGAAGGAGAATTAAACGGTTAGATGTCCTGGAAGTTTTTAGGGGCGTGTTTACAGGTTGTTAGATTGAGGGGGAGGGGATCGAGGTAAGTCTGAGGCAAAGTGGGGAGGACAAAACAATGATACTTTATCACCACACAGAATCGAAAGAAATCCATCACCTCCCATCAGTCTGTGCCACGGCTAAATTAACAGGTAACTCGAATTAGACTGAGAAGTAGCTGGCAATTATGAAGAGGTGGATCTTAAGAAAGAGGTTCTGGGGGGAGTGTGGGATGAAGTGTGTGGGGTTGGGGTTGGGAAGGGGGACCATTACTGCAAAGAGCCGGCTGTAGAGGGCAAATGTGGTCCCTATAAAGAAAGAGGGAGCAGGTAGGGAGACCATTTATAAAGGGGAAATTATATGGTGGCGTGAGGGAAATAACACGGAAGAAAAAAAAAATGCTAGAGAACCGACGAAAGGGAGTATATATAAAAGAGATAAGGATGATTGGAGAATGAGATAATTGTGAGGGGGAAAAGAAAATTATGTGATGGCTATGATATTACGAATGTAGATGAACTAGAGTAAAAAAAAAAAATGGTCCAGAAAAAGATAAAAAGTAAAATGAGATGGAAGATTTCGATTACAGCGCCGAGATACTTATGACAAAAGACAAATAAAAAAAGTGTTTGAATAAAAAGTAGAAAAGAGGGAAACAAGAAAGTAAGATGGCGATTAAGGAAAAAACTCGGCTATAAGAACGAGTGGTTACTTTTTCCCTTTTCTACGAAAGCAAGAAGTACAGATTGTGTCATTATGAAACAAGGGACCGAGTTTATAGAGAAATCAGACCATTGTTTAATTCACGAGGGTGGAGGGGAATAGAGGGATTGTGAAATATCTAAATATGTTTGTAACAAAATAAAGATAAATACAAACACACATATCGTGGACATGTTTTGATATATCTCTTCATTCTTATTTGTAAAATAGGCTGTCAATTTACGCATGTTCCTTAATGGAGATAATGAACCATATGTTGGTAAAAATTGTTTAATTTTTACTTACAAAACCTAGTTTCAATATTGATTTTATCTCCATTAAGGAAAATGACTTTTAGCGAAACGTTTGTGATTTAGCACCTTAATAAACTATATGTTGGTAAAGATTGGTTCATTTTTTCTTACAAAACCTAGTTTCAATATTAGTTTTAAGGAGCTAAATCACAAACGTTTTGCTGAAAGTCATTGAATGACACAAAATTAATGAAATTAGGAGTGTTGTTGAGGAAGGAAGTTTATCATGAAGAGGGAGGGGATATGTACAAATAAAAAAAAAGAGTCCCTACCCCTTGGGAACGGGTGGTGGGGGAGGGGTTAGAATTGGGATATCTTAGAGCTATGGGTGTGTGTGTGTGTGTGTGTGTGTGTGTGTGTGTGAGTGTGTGTGTGTGAGGGGTAAGGGATCTGAGTTTCGAGCTTCGCTAAGAGCCACAGGGAGACGGATAAGACCCAAGGGGCAACACCTCTAAATTGCAAGTTTCCAGAGCTCTTGTGGCCTCGAACAACGGGGAAGGGTCTTTGGAAAACTAATTTTCGGAAGGCCCCTTTAATTAATAGTGCCGTTTAGGACTTCTGTCTTTTGGTATAGTCTTATTTTTCTTTTTTCCTTTATATTGCTATTGGTGAATATTGTTGAGTTTTTTCTCGACTTTTTATTCTTTTCACATTTTTCATCGTTTTTTCATCGTTCTCGACAACTTTTCTTTGTCAGTTTCCTTATTATTGGTGGTGACCTTAGAATTGTAACAAGCGAGCGAGCTTTAAGTTATGAATGATTTTATCAATGCATAGTGTTTCTTTTTGGCATTGAAGAGTTGAATCTCTCTGACAAATGAAAATGAGAAATTTTCAGTTGTGATGCGAAGAGAAGATTTTCACAGCTGCTGTAGTTTGTGGGTGAGCGTGGACGGTCTTGCATTAGTGTACTTTAAGGTACATGGAATTATAACCATTTGGGAGAGTCGGTTTCTGTGTCGTGGAAGAGGAATAAAAAGTAAACTAAAATGAGATCCGGTGTGGGTTCTTGTACATCTTAATTGTGCTCCCCCGCCCCCCATCCATGTCCTTTCAGCCAGCCCCGTCGTCCTCCCACCATCTTAAATACCTGATGTTGACAGGTAGAAAAATCACGTTTTGATCACCTTAATTATAGCTTATCAAGTTGTGGAGATTCAAGGGAAGTAGAATGCTTGTGATGGACGTACAAATGACCCCAACAACTAATATCTATCATTGTAAGAGTAACAAATCTTGTAATAACAGCTTCAAAACTGTTAAACGCTATTAATGCGAATCTGCCGTGACCTGGCTGTACATTTCCTCTGGCTCTGGAAGTAATGCATTTAATTACTCCCACATGCGAAAACGACTCCAGGGAGAGAAGAATCTCTCTCTCTCTCTCTCTCTCTCTCTCTCTCTCTCTCTCTCTCTCTCTCTCTCTCTCTCTCTCTCTCTCTCTCTCTCTCTCTCTCCCCACATTTGAACGCATATAGATATTAAAAAAAAATATTCATTCCCTCTCCCCCAAAGAAATAAACAATGTATTCTTTTATCAGATGATATGATGCTACGCACTTTTCAACTTCATCGGCCTTTCGAAAAAAGAAAAAAGCAACCATGAATTGAATGAAGTCAGACATCAATTATGTGAATTTAGCAGTATTTGTGCATTACAGTATTGCGGCCATTATCTCTTACGAGAGGAGTTGCAGCACATTCTCTTTATTTTTCCTATTCATCTTTGGACTAAGATAATCATCCAGGATTTAAATTATTTTCGTATATTTTGCGTATATCTCATTGCTCTATTGTTTTCTTTATACATGAGTAGAAACATGGCCATTGCAGTTAATCTTGGAATCTGGTCTTAGAGTTCTGAAAAATACGAAGAAACACTAGACAAAATATTACGAAACAAATGATTAAAGTATTGTATATTACGCAATGCCCCTTTTTTTTGGCATTTGAATATTCATTTATCTATCCATTTTTTATCATCGGTATACAAGAAGAAGAAGAGTGAAGTTGTGCGAAGAAGGAGAGAAAGCGGCAGCTGCCAATGCAATACTGTCGTCTTCTGCAGTCTGTGCAGTGTTCGTAACACGAATTCGTGAGGTAAAGATGTTGTGGTTGTGAGGTTTTTCCAGAAATTACAGGTTGTGGCTTCGGATGGCATGCAAAAGCTATATTTTGTCGTGCTGACCCCGGCGGCCCCTTTCTCTCTCTCTCTCTCTCTCTCTCTCTCTCTCTCTCTCTCTCTCTCTCTCTCTCTCTCTCTCTCTCTCTCTCTCTCTCTCTCTCTCTCACAGTGTTGGAACAACCCCCATGGAACATGAGAATAAATAAGGGGAGACGAGTATATAACATGAAGAAAAAACAGGTTCAAGCGACGTAGGAAGATTATCAGTGTGAGGAAGATGGGTCCGTGATGTAGGAAGAAGAATAGGAAATTAGTGGAGTTGAAACAAGAGAGGGATGAGAAAATATAGAGAAGAATAAGGGAGTAATAATAGGACGATGGAAAGAAAAGACAAGAGTTGAGGATAGTGTTCCAAAGGACGTAGTAGTAGGGAAACGTCACTGAAACTTTCCATCCTCTACAGAAGCTTTCTCAATTTTATCCAACTTGTTTCTATAATCAGTATATACCAGCATTTAAAAAAGAGTATTGTATGTTACTGTAACCACCACCTCTCTCTCTCTCTCTCTCTCTCTCTCTCTCTCTCTCTCTCTCTCTCTCTCTCTCTCTCTCTCTCTCTCTCTCTCTCTCTCTCTCTCGTTTAGATATCTTCACAAAATCAGATGTACTAACAAACTTTAGTTCATAATATTAGTTGGGGAAGGGAAACAAGGCTTACTGTTATTTCACATTTTATAATCTTATATTATTGCCGTTAGTGCTTCTGACTCACGTGGTGTACTGTAAGCATTACTTAGAGCATCGGCGTTGTTGCAACGGTCTAGCTGGTTTCAAGCTTTCGTAAACTTGGTGATAAAGTGCATATATAGGAGGAAAAAATGTAGTCTAATATCCTTCTTGGCCAGATATCTTTTCTTCATAATTTTTATGCACAATGCAGTTTTTTCCTCTCTAACTATATATATATATATATATATATATATATATATATATATATATATATATATATATATATATATATATATATATATATATATATATATATATCATCGTCAGCCGATACTAATCCACTGCAGAAAAAAAGGTCTCAGATACGTCCTTCCACTAGCGTCTGTTTATAGTCTTTCTATGACAGTTCACATCCGCAGAATTTCTTAGTTCATCAATCCATCGTCTTCTTTTCCTTCCCCTGCTTCTTTTTCAATCTTAGGGACCCATTCTGTTATTCCTAATATCCATCTATTGTCTGACATTCTCATATGTCCTGCCCGAGTCCATTTCTTTTTCTTATATGTTGCTCTTTTCTGTCTCTTTTTAAAGAAAGTGACAATTTACTTTTCGTAATTTAATTTTGTTTATTAAAAGCTTTCCATCCCATACTTATTTTTCTTTTGATTTCCCCAGGGCATGGGACCGAAATTAAAAGAAGGATGAGCCTGGAATGGAGATCTTTTAATAAACAAATGAGTTTATGAAAGGTAAAATGCCTCTTTCTATAAAAAGAAAAGTATTTAATCAGATGGTCATATCAGAAACGTCGAGCCACACTAAAGCCTAAGAATATGAACTGTTACAAATCAACGAGGTATGAAATTAATAATGATGAGAATAACACTAGGAGACAGAAGAAGAACAACTTGGATACGAGAGCAAATTAAAGTAGAGGATATTCTAACAAAATATAAGAAAAAGAAATGGATATGGACAGGACAGAGAACGAGAATGGCAGATATATGGACATTAAGAGTAATCGAATAGGCCCCTAGAGACTGCAAAAGAACCAGGGAAAGGAAGAGAAAACGATGGATTGATGAGCTATGAAAATTTGTCAGTATAGACTGAGATAGAAAGATCATAAACTGATGAGATTGGAAGGACATTTCCGAGGCCTTCGTCCTACAGTGGATTAGTAATGTGTAATGATGATAATGATTATATATATATATATATATATATATATATATATATATATATATATATATATACAGTATATATAAAATATATATATATATATAATAGACATGTAAATATATATATATATATATATATATATATATATATATATATATATATATATATATATGTGTGTGTGTGTGTGTATGTATATTATATTAGATTTATGCAGAAATCATTGGCCATTTCAAGGTAAAATGTTCCGTGAGATCATTGGATTCGCTTATAAGTGACGTGTCTTAAAGGTTTATAGATAATGGTATCTATCCATCCCAGAGGCGATTCCATAAATGTAGTAGATCGAGCATATTGAGGCAGGATCAATGCCTTCCTTTCTCATAAAGAGAGTCGGCACCACTTTAGCTCTCACAAGATTATCATGGTACCCGTCTGATGGTATCCTCGCTGTGCAAGTGTAAAAACTACTTTTATAATAGTGTAAAAACGTAATGTTCCGTGGTCTCATTTAACCGGAGACTCGTAATATATAAAGATATATAAGCTACATATTTGTGCGGGATATATATATATATATATATATATATATATATATATATATATATATATATATATATATGTATATCCATATATATACATATATACATATCCATATATATGTATTTATATATCTACAGTATATATATATATATATGTATATATATATATATATATATATATATATATATATATATATATACTGTATATATATACACATATGTAGTGTATATAATATATATATATATATAATGTATATATGATACATATATATATATATATATATATATATATATATATATATATATGATATATAGTATATCTATATATATGTATACATATACATATACATATATTATGTGTATATATATATATATATATATATATATATATATATATATATATATATATATATATATACTGTATATGTATATATATATATATATATATATATATATATATATATATATATATATATATATATATATATATATATATATAATAGTAGTTCAGTTTTTCTTGAAATTTGGATAATACAAACTATACAAACGGTATGTTTGGTCGTAGCAGACGAATGTTGTTTGCAATATCGTTGTTGTTTTTGGTTTAAATTGAAGTTTTCTAACAGTTTGTTTTTAATTCGAACTACACTACAGCATTGTTTAATGTATGGATAGTTTTTTCACATGTGCTTTAATTTTGAGTATTACTTTGGCGTGCGCGACGTATTGGGTTGTGATGTAGGTATAAGATTGCGAGATACAAATTTGGTCTTAAGTAGAATATCTGCTTACTCTTCACCGCCTCCATATTATATAAAGATCTTTCATCATTGAATGTTTTGTTCTCTCAAGTTGCATTTGGTTTTATGATTAATTTCAAAACTCTCCTTAAAGTAGATAAGTTAACATTGGGATAATTTTTTTAATTTAAGGGGAATTTTCCTTTTGCTTTTCATACACCATTCAATAATGTATAATCAACAGTTAATAGAGCATCAGTAACATTTATTACGTAATGGAGACCACGAAGACTCCAAACTTATAATTAAAGGATAATAAAAAACTCAAGATTATGAAAGTATCTTCAAGATAATATAGTACAAACAGATATAACTCAAATTAGAATAAAATTCAAAGGAAGCAAATTACACTTTTTCTTTCGAGTTTTTATTTATTTATTTATTTATTTTTTTTTTTTTGTAAGAACAAGTATTAGTTATGTTTTCATAATCAGCTGATATAAATCGGTTATACTGTTTTTGGTTGGTGGAGTGGATGCTACATAGCATTTCTTACGACAGTAGAGGGAAGCTCCAAAATCAAACCATTGTTCTCCAGTCTTGGGTAGTGCCATGGCATCTGAACCATGGCCTTCCACTGTCTTGAGTTAGAGTTCTCTTGCTTGAGGGTACGTACATTCAGGCTCACTATTCTATGTTTCTTAATTTTTTTTTCCTCAGTGAGCTATTTTCCCTGTTAGAGCCCTTGGGCTTTCAGCAGCCTGCTTTTCCAACTAGGGTTGTTGCTTAGCTATTGATAATACAGTAATAATGATATAAAATTCTACAGCCTCTTTAGCTGCGACCATAAACAAAATTGGAGTCAAAGCACAAGTACCAACACAGCATTTAAAGGGTTTCCTAATTACCTCACACCTTTCATACCAGAGTTTTCGCAAACTCTCCAACCAATCATTGACTTAGTCAAAAAGCATATTCTTTTTAAAGTTCATCAAAGACGTATGCCATAAGCCTCCAATGTGACATGCTTTTAGACATACTGTTTCATTAGTTTAAGTTAGATACCGTTTCCTTAACATCCTCCAAAAAATTAGCTGACAAGGAAATTTGGATACCGTAGGCAGCATAACCATTCCTAAAAAGCGTAAATGTAAAAATTATGTCCAATATTTATAAGTTTACCTGTTGGTTGAAATAATGCAAACAAAGGTATCGTGTTTTGAAGTGGAAAAAAAGGCAGCTAACTCCTAAGACCCAATTTAATATAACGTGAATATCGGTCAACATTCATCATATAAATGTTACATATACACAAAGAACATAGTAAGCTTGCAATGTGATTTGAGAATATCCTGTAGAAATTTGGCTTCAGTACTTTACGTCATTCAGTAATAATAACAGTGAAGTAACGCATTGCATTTTGCATTATTATTATTATTATTATTATTATTATTATTATTATTAACTAAGCTAAAACCCTAGCGGGAAAATTAGGATGCTATAAATCGAAGGGCTCCAACGGAAAAATAGCTTAGTGAGGAAAGGAAATTAAGGTAGTAGATTGTCCAAGGCACCAGCCGTTAGTTGAGATACTCCCGCTAGAGAGTTATTTGATCCTTTGACCTGCCGGACAGTACTACATTGGATCCCTCTTTCTGGTTACGGCTCATTTTTCCTTTTGTTACACATACACCGGATAGTCTAGCTTATACTTTCTACTTTCTCTTCTGTTCTCATACACCTGACAATAGTGGTTAAATGCTGCACTAATTGTTCTGTGGCTACTTTCCTCTTGCTAAGGACAGCTATTCTATGAGAAGGACATTCCAAAATCAAACTATTGTTTTCTGGCCTCGGGTAGTGCCATAGCCTCTGTATCATGGGTCTTCCACCACTGTCTTGGAGTAGAGTTTTCTTTCTTGATGGTATACTCGGGCAGATTATTTTATCTTATTTCTCCTCCTCTTGTTTTCTATTTGAAATGGTGTATTAGATAAGCTTAATAGAAGGGTCATGGATGCCTGATGGTTTATATAGAGGTTGTAATTTCCTTATTTGTTTCTTTATCTTCCTCACAAATATTCCTTTTCAAAACCATCCTTACTGGCCTCCCTTCAGTTGAAGTGACTATCCTTGAGGGTAGTTAGCCTTGCATGGTATGTCAGCTCCCCCATGTTGACCAAATTTATCCGACTTTATATATCTTTAGTCTGTAGGTTGCATCAATCAATGTACATATTGTTTTTATCATTATTGTTAAGTTTGTTTTTAAGTATAATGAATCTGTTTTATTGCTTTTAATTCTTATTCTGGCTGGAGACATTAGGTGAAATCCGGAATCAGTACGTCCTAGACTTTGCCAATGTCATCTACTCTATTGCAATAGTCGTGGTCTGCATGCCAATATTCAAGACTTTTCAGTTGCGTTGAGACAGTAGAATTTTCTTTTATGCTCAAAAACTTTGGCTTCTCACCTGAGCTCCTTATTACTGGTTTTAAAAAGACATTAGTTTTGAAATAGGATGCTATTCCTAGGGCAATTGGAATAGCAGTGTATATTAGGACTGTGCCCTGCTGCTCACAAATCCTGCTAAGACTGTGGATTTCATGAGATTCAAGTAAAAAAAAAAAGTTTGTGGGTGGCATAACTTCTATTTGTGTTCTATATACCGGAAACCTGACATGGGGGGTTCTGTCTTTGATTGTCTTCTTACTGTTATGGCTAAGTTACAAGATGATATAAGTGTCTCTGTTTTTGTTGATGGTTTCAGTGCACACGATATGGTTGGTTGTCTAGTTGGGACATCTGATCATGCCATAATTTCATTAGTGATGAAGATTGGGCGGCCTATCCCTGATGTGTCATACTGATGTAAGATATATAAAAAATCTCAAGCAGACTGGAATGATATTTGTGTGATTTTTTTTTTAGCTTGAATTTGTCATAGTCGTATGATAGTGTTGAATCGGTTGTTCTTTTAAATGAAAATCTGGTCAGCATAATTGATAGGTGTATCCTTTCTTGTGTGCTAAAATACCGAGTGAAAGGCAAACCCTGGTTCAGTGATGATTGTAGATATGCTTATTTGGAGAATCAGAAGGCCTGTCATCTTTGGAAGGGTAACATATCAGATTTGACTCGGAATAACCATACTCAGCTAAGAGCTTTTGCTGAAAGAGTTTATGCTTCAACTGAAAAAATGCAATTTGATTATAAAGGAAACTCCTTCTGGTATATTCCAGGAACGTGAGTGGTGGGCTACTCTTAAATCTATACTCTTTAGTTTAGACTTAATGGTTCCTTCTTTACTTGAACCAATTGGCCCTGTCTCACTGTCCAAAGGAAAAGGCAACCCTTTTGGCTGATGTGTTTGACAGTAAGCCGAGTATTGAGAAACTTGATCTTCCTCTTTCCTGTTTTCCTGAAGCTTAAGTAACTAGTTTAGCTTTTTGGTATCGTGAAATTAAAACTTTCTTGATGAACCTTCATGGTTGTGGAGGTGTAGACCCAAATGGCATATTCCCTTTGTTTTTACAAAGACTGCAGATTTCTTAGCTCCTACGTTATGTTATTTTCCTAAAGTTAGCAAGACGAGGTTCTTTTAGCACTTGTTTGAGAATTGGTAGTGTTACTTCATTATGTAAATGTGTTTGTTGTAGCTCGTATTCGTGGTACTCAAGTCCACCTGATTACCGCCCAATTTCCATAAACCATATCCTCTATAGTTTTTACACGTCTTTTGGCAAAACATCTATATAGACTTTCTGAAGGTAATCATCTATTCCTCAGTTTGCAATTTGGCTTTCTTTACATAAAGGTCTTGGAGTATGTGATACCCTTCTTACAATCTCTAATGCTGTACAGAAATCTCTTGATTGTAGTCAGGAAGTTCATATGATTGGCCTTGATTTTAGTACTGCCTTTGGCTGCATTCATCAAGAGACACTTTATTTAAAACCCAAACAGTTTGGAGTGGGTGGGTCTTTTCTTAGCATCATAATTGAATTTTTAAGTAATAGATCACAAACAGGTGTTGTTGATGGACACCATAGTGAGTATAAGAATGTGATATCTGGTGTTCCTCAGGGTAGTGTTCTTGACCCATTGCTTTTCATACTGGTGTATATAAACATGACATGGTTTGATATAGAAAACAAGCTCGTTGCATATACAGGTAATGTTACTCTCTTTGCATTAATTCCTTCTCTTGAATGTAGATCTGGGGTTTGCTGACTCCCTTAATAGAAATCTAGCTAAAATTGCATGAAGTTGAACCCTAACAAAACTCAAAGTATGATTGTAAGTAGGTTTAGAACAGTAATTTTTCAATATCTGGATCTTTGCATTGATAATATTTCTTTAACTCTATATGACTTTTGAAATTTTATGTGCGATTCTAGAGCAAATTTATTTTCGAGAAACAGATTCGGTTTGTTTCTTCATCAGTTGCACAAAATATTGGCTTATTGAGAAAACCTTATAAGATTTTCGGTGATCAATGTATTTTGAAGAGTTTTTTTGTTCTGTCATTTGCCTTGTTTCGAGTATTGTTCTGCTGTCTGGTATTCAGCTGCTGAATCTCATCTTAATTTGTTAGAAAAGTTCTTACGATCAATAGATTTTTTATTCCTGATCTAGATATTAATCTCTGGCAGCGTCGTTCAATTAGTTCGTTCTGCATGTTGCATAAGATTTTTCATAATTCTGATCATCCTTTGTATTCAGATCTTCCCGGAAAGTACCATCCTGTTCGTAATACTAGGTATGCAGTTAATTCTAATAGCCATGCCCTCTCCATCATAAACCTCAATACTTCACAGTTTTCCAGAAGTTTTATTCCAGCTGTGACCAAGTTGTGGAATGATCTTCCTAATCATATAGTTGAGCTGGTGGAACTTCAAAAGTTCAAACATGCAGCAAATGTTTTTCTGCTGAACAGACTGTCATGTCTTTTTTAGTTTATATATGAAAGATCTAATTTAATGTTATTACTGTTCTTATAGTTTTTTATTTTAATTGTTCATTACTTTTCCTGCACTTTATTCATTTCCTAATGGGCTAAGTTTAGCCAAGTTTTTGTAACTATCACCCACACACGCGCGCGCGCACATGCGCGTGTTGTGCCTATGTCTATCGACACACAGAGACATTTTGTATCTTCAGTTGTGCGTATGTCTACGCATTATTATAAATACATGTAAATTAGAGCAGGTAGAACAATAACACAAATAGACTACGTGTGCATGCTATCTAATGAAAAGATGGATAGAAATTATGGGAGATAACTTAAAAAGCACTTTTGAAGGAATTTGAAACGTTACAAAGCTATTCAAACTTATCTGATCTTCCTGGTTAAATATTTTCAGCAATACATTTTTCATTTTCATTTATCTCTTATTTAAAGATAGTCCTTAGCCATGTAGGTCTTTGTCTTCCAACTCTTCTAGTGCCTTGTGGAGCCAGTTGAAAGTTTGTTGAACTAACCTTTCTTGAGTGCGAAGAGCATACCCAAACCATCTCCATCTACCCCTTCCATGATCTTATCCACATTTGGCATTCGAGTAATCTCTTATAGTTTCATTTATAATGATGTCTTGCCATTTAACTCCCAATATCCTTCTTAGGGCTTTGTTCTCAAGTCTACAAAATCTGTTGGATGTTGTTTCATTGTCATACCACGACTCATGTCTATACAGTAACACCGATCTCACTAAAGTTATAAATAGTCTGATTTTTATACCTAATTTCAGGCGATTTGATTCCCAAATTTTACTTAATCTAGCCATGGGGCGGTATTCATAAAGAAAAGGATATGCTCATACTTTCAAAATATGAAGGAAATCCTTCTACTTGTATTCATAAACATTTCAAGCAAAAGATTCTACTTTTAGAGCAAAAGCATATCCTTATAATCACATAAAAGTAAATGGTTATACATAAAAAAGACCCTTTACTTCATATAAAGAGCATATGCTTCGAAAAAGCTGAGTCTGGTCAGTAGCAGACTGCAGTTCGAAGAGAAAGGTTGTTCTGTCCGATTCTCGGCACGATGGCAGATTTTGTGGATGTGAGGCATGTTAAACAATACATGCCCCGTTTACCCACACTTGATTGTGATTTCAAGATGTTATTCCGTTTTGAAGAACAAAATGTACAGTGGCTTGGGGACAGATATCTTGTCCACACCTGGAATCTCGATGAAATATCAAGGTTAAGCCATAACTTGGTGATATGCATTTTACATTTGCTTTTGCATGTATAAACAATTGGGAGAGTACGAAGGCTGCTGTATTTAGGGATGTATGTATGTACAAACAGTATATATGTATGTATGTATGTACAAACAGTATATATGTATGTATGTAAGTATATGTGTGTATATATATATATATATATATATATATATATATATATATATATATATATATATATATATATATATATATATATATATATATATATATATGTGTGTGTGTGTGTGTGTGTGTGTGTATGTGTGTGTGTACAGTACATGCAAATATACTGTATTCATATAATATATAAATATAGTTTATACACACACACACACACACATATATATATATATATATATATATATATATATATATATATATATATATATATTAAGTATATGTATATGTATGTATATATATATATATATATGTATATGTATATATATATATATATATATATATATATATATATATATATATATGTATATATATATATATATATATATATATGTATATATATATATACATATACTGCAAAAGCTTATATGCATGCATGTATATACACATATAAACTATATATATATATATATATATATATATATATATATATATATATATATATATATATATATATATATATATATATATATATATATATATATCGATTCGTACCAGAAATAGATTGTTCTAAATCCCAAACCTGAAATAATTTAGCTGAAATCAACTATTTCAATTCGGTTTGCTTTAAATCTCAATTACCCTTCGCCCTTCGTCCGGGTATCTTAAAGTTTTATTTCCTTCAAACTGCAAAGTTGAGCGTTTAGCGTCTTCAAAACTTTTCATATCAAATCCATAAATCAAATCACGTAGTTTATTATTATTATTATTATTATTATTATTATTATTATTATTATTATTATTATTATTGCTGTTGTTGTTATAACACAAGAATGGAATTTTTCGCGTCCTAAAAGAATTCGGAAGAAAATCTTCTCGGATTTCCAAATGGCTTCAGAAGAAATAGCCATAGACTTAGCATGGAATTCTGAATGCCTCCAGAACGGAATCTCAGAACGGTATCGGAAGAAAACTTTCCCGGATTCCCAAATGGCTTCAGAAAAATAGCCATACACTTAGCATGGAATTCTGCATGCCTCCAGAACGGAATCTCAGAACGGTTTCGGAAGAAAACTTTCCCGAATTTCCAAAAGTCTACAAAGGACATAGCCGTATACTTAACATGGATTTCTGAATGACTGCAGAACTGAAATTTCCAGGAGCAGTCCTGAACAACTCCTCCCCGAGCTTCAAATGACTTCTGAAGACCTGATCTTCATTTTTTCAAACGTAGCCTGCAACACCTCACATGATCTGTATGTAGCTGGCGAAATCTAACCAAGGAATTGCGCGTCAATAGGAGTAAGAGGAAATGAGTTGATGACTGGGAGAAGGATTTCACTTAACTCACAGAGATCGCATTCAGGCGGAATAGGAAGCTGCTGGTAAGAGTTATGTGTTACGTCTTCGGAGCACCATCAACTACAGATGGTTTTGGTTGCTGCCGAAGTTGCCGATCGTTCGTTTTATATCGCCCGACCTATAGAAAGACACGGGATCTTCCGTTGGCAGCTGAGCTTTGAAGATCATAATGTATGCGCCTTGAAGGATCCTTTGCTCGGGCTTTTGCGACGATGTCTTATTAAAGGAGACTCTTGGAAAAAGTACGAGGCTTTGTATCGGTGCAAAAACGGATTGCGGGGAATGAGGATGGAGGCAGAATGGTTCAACTGAACGGTGAGTGACGTGTAGTTCTTCAACAGGATTGTCCCAAAATTCGCCATTGAAGTAAGGACATATCCAGACGACATTGGTAAATATATTGTTGCTCGTCATTTACTTTGGCATGATAGTGTATGCGGAGAAATCGATAGTATTCATCTCTTTACTCATTGCCCAGATAGGTAAAGAATAAATGCCCTCGATTTCCCTGAGGAATCTGACAAAGTGAGGACTCGCGGCACTGAAATCTCTTTTGAAATCTAGAAGGACACTGACGAACCAAGGAAAAGAGACAATGAAATCTCGAAAGAAACAGATAATCTAATGAAAGAAGATCTTGAAAACTAGAAGACAGGAGAGAACAGCGAAGAGGAGCCTCTAATGCCAGAGGTAAGACACCTAAAAATAGAGAGCCTCTAATGTTAGAAGTAAGGCACCTCAAAATATAGATCGAAGACCCTCTAATGCTAAAAGTATGGAACCTAGAAATATATGTCAAAGAACTTCTAATGCTAGATGTGTGGGAGAAAAGAGAGGTCAAAGAACTTCTAATGCTAGAGGTGTGGGAGCTATAAAGAGAGGTCAAAGAACTTCTAATGCTTGAGGTAAGGGAGCTGAAAAGAGGTCAAATACGAACTTCTAATGCTAGAGGTGTGGGAGCTAAAAAGAAGTCAAAGAACTTCTAATGCTAGAGGTGTGGGAGCTAAAAAGAGGTCAAAGAACTTCTAATGCTAGAGGTATGGGAGCTAAAAAGAGGTCAAAGAACTTCTAATGCTAGAGGTGTGGGAGCTAAAAAGAGATCAAAGAACTTCTAATGCTAGAGGTTGGGGAGCTAAAAAGAAGTCAAAGAACTTCTAATGCTAGAGGTGTGGGAGCTAAAAAGAGGTCAAAGTACTTCTAATGCAACGGGTGGGGAGCTAAAAAGAGGTCAAAGAACTTCTAATGCAAGGGGTGGGGGAGCTAAAAAGAGGTCATGCCAGGGGTGTGGGAGCTAAAAAAAGGTCAAGGAACTTCTAATGCAAGGGGTGTGGGAGCTGAAAAGAGGTCAAAGAACTTTTAATGCAAGGGGTGTGGGAGCTAAAATTAGGTCAAAGAACTTATAATGCAAGGGGTGGAGGAGCTAAAAAGAGGTCAAAGAACTTCTAATGCAAGGGGTGTGGGAGCTAAAAAGAGGTCAAAGAACTTCTAATGCAAGGGGTGTGGGAGCTAAAAAGAGGTCAAAGAACTTCTAATGCAAGGGGTGTGGGAGCTAAAAAGAGGTCAAAGAACTTCTAATGCAAGGGGTGGGGAAGCTAAAAAGAGGTCAAAGAAGAACTTCTAATGCAAGGGGTGGGGGAGCTAAAAAGAGGTCAAAGAACTTCTAATGCAAGGGGTGGGGGAGCTAAAAAGAGGTCAAAGAACTTCTAATGCAAGGGGTGGGGGAACTAAAAAGAGGTCAAAGCACTTCTAATGCAAGGGGTGTGGGAGCTAAAAAGAGGTCAAAGAACTTCTAATGCAAGGGGTGGGGGAGCTAAAAAGAGGTCAAAGAACTTCTAATGCAAGGGGTGGGGGAGCTAAAAAGAGGTCAAAGAACTTCTAATGCAAGGGGTGGGGAAGCTAGAAAGAGGTCAAAGAACTAATGCAAGGGGTGGGGGAGCTAAAAAGAGGTCAAAGCACTTCTTATGCAAGGGGTGGGGGAGCTAAAAAGAGGTCAAAGAACTTCTAATGCAAGGGGTGGGAAGCTAAAAAAGGTCAAAGAACTTCTAATGCAAGGGGTGGGGGAGCTAAAAAGAGGTCAAAGAACTTCTAATGCAAGGGGTGTGGGAGCTAAAATGAGGTCAAAGAACTTCTAATGCAAGGGGTTGGGGAGCTAAAAAGAGGTCAAAGAACTTCTAATGCAAGGGGTGTGGGAGCTAAAAAGAGGTCAAAGAACTTCTAATGCAAGGGGTGGGGAAGCTAAAAAGAGGTCAAAGAAGAACTTCTAATGCAAGGGGTGGGGGAGCTAAAAAGAGGTCAAAGAACTTCTAATGCAAGGGGTGTGGGAGCTAAAATGAGGTCAAAGAACTTCTAATGCATGGGGTGGGGGATAGATATTGCCAGCGAGGCTTTGGGGAAGGCGCGGCGGCGTCTGTGTTCTTTCTGATGCGTAAACTTAATTAAATACAAGTAAAAACAGGTCATTAAATACGTATTATAAATACTAAACTCTTTCTTATCTTGACAGCCCAAATTAAATCTTACAAGTTCCAACATATAACTAAGCGCTCCCGAAACACGAGTCAACCTTTTACTTCTGCTTGGAGGATATCCTCGCAAGTAAAAGGTAGAAGTACAAGGTAGTAGAAGTACAAGGTAATTCTCTGAAGCAAAGGTAGAAGTATAAGCAAATCTTTCTTTCCATATTCATAATGATTACCTTATGCTTACAAGGATATCCTTCATTTTTATGTATAACTCCCATTGTCTGATTTGCTTTTTTTTTTCAATATTTAATCAAGCTCAAACTCTAAAAATCCTGTATTAGAGATAATAGTTCCTAAATATTTAAATGATTACACCTCATTAATCCTTCCTCCTTCCAATGATATTTCATATTCCATTCCATATTCCGTTCTCATCATCTCTGTCTTTCTTCTATTTATCTTGAGCCCTACCTCATGTGATGTTTTGTGCATTCTAGTAAGCAATACACGTAACAGAATTAAGACAATCCAGCCACCTTTATTTTACTACTGATAATGTCAAGAATAATAAGCATGATTCCCGCACACAAGTAAGTAAATTTCTTTTGCATAAGAGAACGACTATAAATAAGATGCTTAATCTGTATTAAAGCTAAAGATCAAGTTATTGCAACTACAGTAGGCCTTTGGCACTTTCATGGATGGGTGACCAAACCACTTACGAAAATGAGTGATTGACGTGAAAAAAATGGCATTATGAAAGTTTTCAGAATATCAGTATTATTTATTCATGAAATCTGAAATAAAACTTATAATGCTGAACTTCGTTCATCCTTGTACAACTTGGGTAATATTGTTTCGAGTTCAGCAAGTTTGGTGCAACGAATCCTTGATTGGTGATTTTTCTTGCTATTGGGTGCTGGATAGTCAAAAAAAACCATAACTGGAGCTTTTTAGTATCAGTATACCTTTTGATCATGGTAAAAAAAAGCTTATATTTTTTAATTATTGATTGGGTCTCCATTATATTAAAATTTCATGTGTGAAAATTTTATTATTATTAAGATTAATGTTATTATAATGAACAAATATTCATACGACGTAACACTGAAAGGCCATGCATCTATAGAATAAAAAGCAATTTGAAAAATAAAATAAAAGGAAGGGAAAAGAAATAGAAAAAAAAAATAGATAAATGTAAGGTGGCAAACGAGAAAAAATTAAACCCAGAAGTTAGATATTTATCATAAAATGGAAAAGGCAATAAATTGAGTCAATTTACCATAGTAGCTTGGACGAAAGTTTAATTTGTAAGAAATCGCACGCAAAATAATATTTATTTACAATTTTATTTCAAGTTTCGTCATCAGAGTAAAAGAACAATATTGTATGTTTCATATATCTACAACTTATTAGCTTCGGGAATGAATTTCTATAATTTTGGTGTACTATAAAGTTTGTTCAGTTATGTATGCTTATGAAATCACTTACGAAATCTTAAATTGCACGAAAAAGTGGGCAAATTTTTGTTTATTAAAACGACGTGGGCTTAGGATTTACAATAATATTGTTAGAAATGCATTGTGGAAATACTGTCAGTACTAAATATACATTTGTAGTACTTGAATTTACCTTGCATGTTTCATGTAGCTTCTTTTTAGAGACATAATCTTTACAATTCTTTTATTATTTCCAATACCAATTCATTGTCTGTTTTTGTGGGATGTCCCTCTTCACAACTTGTAATTACAGGTCAGTTCCCATTGTTGTGTATTTGTCTGAAGTTATTTCCTTTTATCCATTAATCTCCATCTCCCTTAGACAAAATTGGCTGCCTTACAACGCGTTGCATTCAATTAGGCTCGAGTGATTAAGCCGACGAAGTGTAATTGGCATAGTAATTATTGATAGTGAGTGATGCCTCTTCACTCCTCGGGGACGGCCGTCCCCCGGCTGTATCACGGGACGGCAAGGGGCTTCTGGGGAGGACTACCGGGATGGTTAGAAGGAAAGAGACGGATGGTTTACCAGTGGAATGGAGAGAAAGACAGAAGAAATAGATGAGGAAATGCAGAGAAATAGGGAAACAGAAGACGAGCTTTGTTTCTTTCTCTTAATTTTTGTGCAGTTAGGAAGTCTGAGTGAAGTATTGGCTTGAGGAAATTGGAAAACTAGCAGTGGTGGGAAAAATACTTGTGATGAAGAACCATGGCACTGAATTTCTATTTAAAAAGAGTATGTAATTAATACGAACGGAGACGAGAGCAAATCACGATGCATGAAAAAAGATAGAAGTGAAGAAACACTAATAATCTTTACTAAGGTTACCTTTGGGCCAAGAAAAGGCTTAAGGATGAAAAAAGGAATCAGTGAAGAATTTATTTTTCAATAGGAAAAAACAAAAATAATTAAAGAAAGGAATATTGCTTAAGTAATTTAGAATATAGTAACAAGATAAAGAGAAAAAGATGAAAGAGCTTTTACCAAACACGGTCTTTACATTCAATGAGACCGTTAGCCTTCATCATACATTAGTCTCTTTTAATACATGAACAAAATTAGGTGAAAGAAAATGGTCTTCTAGTCGTACTATTTATTTTGAAGAGTTAGAATTTAGTATTTTAATTTTTTTCTTTTTTCCTTTTTTTTGAGGCTGTTGCCTCCTTTATTTTGCTCTTGTCTAATGTTATAGATTGTATTTATTTTAGACAGGGAATCTACTGAATAGGTATATTGTTTTACTTATAAGAAAGTGTTTATTTGGGTTAATATACAGATGTTAAAAGCGAAATATATGACCGTTCCTTTAAATGCCGATAAAACTGAAAATTCTAACATTAAACTATGTATTAGAACTCTTGTGATTTAAGCAAATATCTTATAACATTAAGGTTAGCTGGTATAGGATCGTTAATGTACCATGAAATAGAATTATGCTTATAGAAAAAACTGTGTTGAATCCCTGTAGTATAGTTTGTGTTTGATTTTAAAGCAGATCCTTTGGGAAAATAAGCATTGAATAGTTAAAATTTTTGTAAGTTGTAGGACTTGAAGAAATGTAAGATTTATTTTAGCCTTTTTAAAACCCGGTAAGGAGAAGTTTTTAGCAGCAAACTATCGACCAATTGCATTGACATGCTGTTTATGTAAGATCATGGTGAATATAGTCAATGCAAGACTGATGTGGTACCTGGAGAAGAAAGGTATTTATTACTTATCCAGTATGGATTTTGGAAAATGCATTCAACGACTGATGTGTTGATACGACTTGAGCCATATATTTGTGAAGCCTTTGCTTCAAAACAGCACCATATAACAGTTTTTATTTTACTTTGAAAAGGCATATGATACTGTATGGAGATATGGTATGGTTAAAACCATTCATAGTTTAGGATTGAGAGGAGGGCTACCATTGTTCATTCAAGCATTTGTTTCACATAGATTTTTTTTCTCTGTCAGAGAAGAAATATCAGGAAGAGGGAGTTCCCCAGGGTAGTGTGCTGAGTGTAACCCTTTTTGCTATAGCCATAAATGGGATAACATCTGTCATTCCTAAAGATATTTTCTCAACACTATTTGTAGATGATCTCTCTATATCATTTGCTGGAGCTAGAATGGCAATGACTGAGAGAAGATTGCAACTTTAAATCGACAAAATAATTCATCGGCCTGATATGAATGGATTTAAGGTTTCGACAAGCAAGACTGTTGTTGTCCATTTCTGTCGTATTCGGGGAGTACATTCAGACCCGGATATGTACATCAAAGGTCAACGCATCCCATGCGTAAGTGAAGTTAGATTTTTGGGATTGTTATTTAATTGTAGGCTTACATGGGTTCCACACTTGAAAGCTTTAAAAGTAAAGTGTCTTGAGGCTTTGAATCTTTAGAAAGTTTTGTCCCATACATCATGGGACAGACCGCAAAACTATTTTAAAGTTATACAGGGCCTTAATTTTTTCAAAAATTAGTTATGGGTGTGAGGTATACTTCTCAGCCACCCCAAACCGATTAAAGATTTTAGATTCTATACACCATACTGGTATCAGATTGGCAACAGGAGCATACAGAACTTCGCCTATTCCAAGCCTCCTTTTTGTTGCTGGAAAATTACCATTAGACCTTTACCGAAAGTTTTCTATTATTCGGTATTGGTTTAGGCTGCAAAGACTTCCTAATTCTTTAGCCTGTCATACTGCAAGCCTTGTATTGAAGAATGGGAAAGGAATGTTTACAGCACAAAAAATAAAATGACTCTCCCAGGTCAATGCTACTGATAAAAGAGCTAGAGAGATATTTTCAGATATAAGTTATGTCCAGTATCATGAATCCTGTCCAATTTTGTGTGCCTGATCCCATCTGCTGCATATTACAGTATTTGTAAATGCAATTCTTATGCCTTAGTAAGATTGACTAACATCAGGTCAGCGCAATTCGAGTTACTATGCACAAGTGCTGGGGTTTTCCTGTTGCTCTTAAATCATCATCATCATCATGTTGCATTAACCCTAATATTCCAAGCCCCACTTCAAAAGATAGGCAGTGCCAGATGCCCCCCTATCCATGAGTCTCTATGAGATGACTCAGTTGAGATGGTCGTTCAGCTGTTGATTTGAAGCCATGGCACAGTCTATGTCCTGCCCAAGTAACAAAGCAGCCCTGTTCATAGATAGCACTACATTCCCTGTAATGGGAGGATGAGAAAATGATCCTTAAGCACTGCTTTACCCATACTATCCTGATCGCTAGCCATGTTGTGCTGATCACCTAATTTTTGCGTTGATCAAATACTGGAAATAAAGCAGGGACAGAGAAAAATATAGTCATGTCAGCATTTCTATATGGGTTGGGTGTATTCTATAGGACAACTCGAAAGTCATGAATCATCTCAGTAATTCTGACCAGGGTGCTTATCTGCTACAACATTGACATTTTCGCACTTAGTGAGATCTGAGTCACAGCATTGGAAGAAAGTATTAAAAGGGCATCATCCTACTTAAGCTCTGTTCTGTCGGGTAGTTCATCATCACCAATATACTCTTCTAGTAGAAATTCAGATATTTGACAATCTATGAGAACAAATGTCATGATGTCAAGCCGACATGGATTACTAAGGGTACAACACACCTGTTGATGACACATACTAGGGTGAGTTTCTTATAGATTTGGGAACTTTTCCTTACCAACTGTGCAATGGTGCCTTGCACCCAGTGACTCCCAGATTATTCTCTAGAGCTGGCACCCACTATATGCTTATGACCATCATCAAGAAAATAAGTTATTTTTATAGCCAAGAAGAGGCGTAACACCTCAAGAAAATATTCTTATAATAAGGGACAAATGGATGAAGTTGGAAGAAAAGTTCTTTGACCTGGGAGTCGTTCACCATGATAAACAATGAAGTCACCTTGCGCATCAGTAAAGCCAGTGCCGCATATGGATGAAACCAGCATAGCTTACGCAGACCATTGCATAATATTGAGCTCTAAGATCACTGTGTCTCGCAGAATTATACTCACTTTATAATGGGGAGACCTGCATATATCAACAACATCAGAAGAGACTTGAGCAATTTCACTTGAGATGCCTCTGAAATATCTGCTACTTTTCTTACCATGAAAATATACTGAACACAGTCGTCCTTGAATGTTTTAAGACCATTAGAATTGAGTTCCTCATGGGAGTTCAGCTGCTTTAGACACGTCATGTAGTTCGTATGGATGATACACATACCCAAGATATTGTTATACGGAGAACTCACCCAAGGACACTGTCCTTGGTTGGTAGAGAGTTGGTGGCTAACAAAACAAGTATAACTGTCTTGAAGGCAACGCTCAAAGGCCTGCACAATCAGCACCATGAACTGGGATGGGAGTTCAGAGCAATGAACAGAGGTGCGTGTTGGAAGACATCGAACAAAAATTGCATTGATTAGAAGCAACAGTTATATGTGCATGCCTCAATGTGACAAGATCTGCGACCACCTGGTGATGAATTTAATGTATTATGACTAGATTAGCAGCGACGGTGTCTGCATTCAACTAGTTAGCTATTGATGACAAAATCGTTCACATCGTCGATAGTGCTCCGGGAAGGAGATCCATTTCATCTCACTGCTGAAACCATCAAATAAGTTATTATTTAAGCCTGAATCAACATTTGGTTTATAGTTAGTATATATGTATATATATACATATATATACATATATATATATATATATATATATATATATATATATATATATATATATATATGTATATATATATATATATATATATATATATATATATATATATATATATATATATATATATATATATATATATAAACGCTATGTATATTGCTGTTATTTTCTATGCTCTTGAATATTTTGACAAAAAAAAAATCTTTTCGTGACTTGTCATGTTCTTTTGTTAATTTGCTTAGTATCAAACTTGTTTTATATCTTTAAAAGTCTGGGTTTCCTTTGTTATCTGTGCAATTTTTAGATAATGATTTCGAAGATAGTTTTCATCGATTAATACATCGTAAGAAACTAAATAAATAAAAATCCTTTTAAATAGTGCAACATTTACAGTACATGAGAACAATGGAGGACCAGAGATCTATGGAAAGCTTTTATTCTTGAAATGAAACAGCTTATGCCTGTATCAAAAATATCCTCACTAGTTTTTTGGGGGGTTAGCCCTAACCTTTTCTATATCGGCTGTATGTTTTCAAAGTGGAAGTAAAATTTTGAGAAAGTAGTCAAAGTTTTCCATGTCGTTTGCTATTACTTACTGCGTTAGATCAAAACCGAGTCTAGTTAATTTATACTATACAAGGGTTTATTTATTTTTGAAAAGTAATCAAGAAATGGTTTTAGTTAAATATCTGGGGTGTGTACCGCACTTGTTTTTTACACGCTCATACAATGTAATGCTATTGCTTCTTTTTATCTGTCACTTTCTTCCACACTGATAATAGACCAACCTGTTTAACCTTGTTATCTTATGCTTTAGTTTGTTTGAATTTTTTTGTATTTCTTGCTGGCAACAGCTTATATACAAGCTCGTTATCTGTTGAATGAAAGTTAGTTGCGTTCATCTCGCCTCTCTGTTAGAATCTAACAGGTACGTTGCCACATTGGTGACCACCGTAGTGGTGGCCCGGTGGTAGCATCCTTACCTGGTGTTTGCCAGACTGGGGTTCAAGTCCCGCTCAACTCGTTAGTTCATTTGGTCCCTGCAACCTCACCGTCCTTGTGAACTAAGAATGGAGGTTTTGACAGAGCTTATAGGTCTATCTGCTGAGTCATCAGCAGCCATTGCCAGACCGTCCTTGGTCCTAGCTTGGGTGGAGAGGGCTTAGGTGCTGATCGAATGTAATATGGTCAGTCTCTGGGGCATTGTCCAGCTTGATAGGGCAATTTCGCTGTCCCTTGCCTCTGCCATTCATGAGCGGCCTTTAAACCTTTAAAACCGCCTTTTCCACCCACCTATTCGCCCTACCCTTGTTTCAATCCCGCCAATGTAGTAACGTACCTGTTAGGTTACGGAGAGGCGATGGGAATGCAACTAGCTTTCATTCAATAGATATCGAGCTTATATACAAGTAATTGCGAGTAAGAATGTCACAAAAATTCAAACAAACTAATATATGAGAGGACAAGTTTAAACAGGTTGGGGAAGAAAGCCAGAGATAAGCAACAGCATTACACTGTATGTGTGTGTAAAAACACGTGCGGTACAGGTGTTCCACAAGTAAAGTTTTAGAAATCGATGTATGAGAACTTCTCTGGTGTGAGAGTGTCTATATTTATCTTGATAAAATTCATAATGAAATGTCATTAATTATTGGTTTTCTCAGAATCATTCCATGAAAACACCAAAGTCATTTGAATATACTTCAAGTTACCTATGTATAGAATGACATGTTAAATAGTCTGTCTACTCTCGACTTGAAAGAATTATCCTTTTAGTTCTGATCTTTTTAAGTGCTTTGAGTACACCGATAAGAAAAAAAAATGTAATCATTTTGCTTTGCCAATCCGTAAAAGGAAAGGAACATTTGTTTTTAACAAGGTTTCAGAGGTTTTTCATAGATATTGCGAAAGACATATATGGGTTTTCTACATATAAGGTGTCAAATATAGCTATTATTTGTGAATATATCTTGATTAGGTTGATTATTGTCAAAGATTATTCAGGCTTCTGTGATTATTTTGTTGCATCTTTTGTAGCTATAAAAGTTACAATAGAAACTGTTGGTAATTAGCCATGCAAAAATTAAACTTCCCTGTAATTTACGAAATTCATAAAAGGAAGCTATTAAGCATTCCCCATTTGGATATAAATACAAATAAATATCTCAAGACTAAAAGATTACAAGTGTCTGTTTCTCCTCGGCTTCAGATTCAAATAAGCAGAATGTTGGTCTCTAGAGCCGTAGATACTTGAAATGATGAATCCTCAGAGGCCCTCCTCTTCTCCTACGCCTCGTCCTCCTTGAGAGGCTCATCTTAGAACCCTCAGGATGTTTGACACCAACTTATTGGTTACAGGTCCGCCCTTGTAACTCCTAATGAGAAATCTTCCCTGGCCAATGAGGTTCGCGATCCGGACATTTGTAATTGCATTTTAACCACTAGCTGCGCGCGGTGTTGCCCACTAGAGGCGCTCGTTTTTGTGCCCCCATGTCGTGACCGATTTTGGGGGATGTAATTTCCAAAAGCGAGAATGTTCTAGTGGTTATTGAAAGATTTTCCATCCCTTTTCTTTTCTCTTAAAGGTTTTGCAAAAGATAAATTATGTGAAGGTATCTTTTAAGGGTTAAGGATGTTTATCTTTATGGTGAATTGATCTATATTTCTCCTTTTCAATATAGCAGTGAAATAGGTTTATGATCTCTTTATTTGTATTTATTATGGATTATTTATATGTATATTGGATTTACGTAGCTTTCATAAAACAAATTTCAACAGACACTTGGATGCATCATACACGTATGTATGATGGACGTATGTAAATATTTCTCTCTGAAATTACCGGTATGTCACGCCAGACAAGGAATACGACCCTAAATTTATCTTAGCAATGGGTGATTTAACGAATATTTTACCGTGTATGTTTCGGAAATACTTAAACAATGACAGCTTACACGAACAAAACTTTTTACTTGGAATGTATTTGTCTATTTCCTCATAGTGTAATGGATTGATGTTGGTCATAGTCGTGGAATACGAATTGTGAAAAATAATTATATCGTCACGATGCCGATGGTCAAGTCAAGACCGAAGAAAATATTCCATATTGTTGAAGACTTAAAGATTCTAAGATCATGACCTTGAAATTAATTTTTGAAGAAATAAGTGTTATTTATTGGTAGTTACGAGTTTGCATATATTTTAGATCTTTGCTGGCTTTTATTCTTTTTCGTGTTTCATGATTGTTTCAAATTAATCGAGTTTAAAATTTGATGGAAAATTTATTTATGATTTTATGTTTATGGTTAACTAAGAGAGGCAATGAATAAGAAAATCTCTGTATGACTCTCTTGGCATTGGTACCCATATACAGCCGATAAGCATTAAATTGACCATAAACGATATTCAGATATTCTGTCAATATGCTAATGCTACATGACTTCAAGTTTGCCCTTTCATTTTTTCCTTGTAAGAAGAGCACCAGCTTAAGGAGAAACAGTTTAAATCTGATTCGCTTTTAAAAGAATGTATTGCCAAGTGACTTGTACTGTTATGCTGATGCCAGTCTTATTCATTGTGAAGGATCTTATAAAGGGGACTGGAGTAGCCAACTGTTTCAGATTGTAGTCGTGCAAAGTAGATATGAGACACATTCCTTGAGAAAGATCTCATGACTTTGGGAACACAGAAGAATCAAGATTATGATTAAAAAAAAAAAAAATATGACATTAACTTGAAGATTAGTATGTATGTTTTAAAGCTTGTCTAGTATTGGATTATATTTTGTTTTTGCATGTTTTACTATTCTTTCCGTAAATTCGCCATACTGTATTCCCTCAATCAGAATGGAGTTACTCATTTGATTGCTTCTTTCATTTGTTCAGTAGGTAGAAAATACTTTAACAGCCCCTCGAAATATTTTCATTATAAGCATTTAGCTTAGTCTCCGTAAGACACTGCAATTGATAAAAGAAACACGTTATTGATATTTTAAACATGCATTTCTCAAATGAACGTTATAGAAATTTAAATCATCTAATGTAATTTCTGTAGTAAACTTGACATGGAGAGACAAAGAGTATTTTAACACGTAATAGTTCATGTATAAAAGATGACTGTATGTGGTCAAAATAGTCGTATTCATTTCCTTTTCATTTAGTGTTATTTGCCAACTAATGTAGTATCTTTGATACCAGCTGTGATTTTATAACTATCTAAAAGAAAAATCGGAAATTTTTCTTTATGTAAATTGTAATTACGCTATAACATCTTTGGAGAGAGAATAATCGGAATAAGAAAAAGCAGAATGAGTAAAAAAATAGGAATTAAATTTAATCTGCGTCGCCTTTGCAATGATCAAGAGTTGATATGTTTAAAGGCAATAATTATATATTTAAACTTGGACAGTCTATGTTCCCGTTAATATTAATACGTATTATGAGGGTATTACTGCCTACAGTGCACCTCATTTGGAGCACTTTATAAAGGGTATTAATAACCCTCCTCCTTCACCTCCACTCGGCTTCCTTTCTTTCATCTTCCTCTCGAACCTTTTTATTAACTTTTACTCCATAGTACAACCACGAGGTTTTACTCCTGTTACATATAGCCTATGGGCGCTTTATGGCTTCACGGGCCCAAACTTTAAACACAAATATCTATTTCGCTCTATCACTGAATTGAATTTTAGGTGAGACCTGTTGCCGTTAGATAATTATGATGCAATTGCGTTCAGTGTTTTATACGTACTTTTAAATAGGTGTGTTCTTTATATTCGAGAACGTAAAAGTAGCGTTTTTTCTTTAATATATCATTTTATAATAACTTTCTAATCTAAATTAATGCTTTTATTTGTTTAGCAGAATTTAGACAAAAATCTCTTTATGAGAGGAGAAGTTTCCCTTTGGGAGATGTCTGAAGAACAACTTTATGAATGAAAACGTCGCTGATCATATACTGTAATTTCACCCCTTTGTTCTATTCGGTATTGATATTTGTATAAATATCGTAAATTAAGTGTTTCATCCTATTGGTTTGGGTAATAGTTATCTTCGCAATAGCAATGATGTAAGATAATCACGCTAAACATATTAGGATGTCCGAGACAATAAGATAGGGATTAAGATCTCCCTTGATTTGAATAATACACAGAACGTAGGTTTTAACATAAAATTGTGTTAACTAATAAGTAATAGAAATCAACTTTCATTCTAATGTCTATCCTCCCATTCTAATGTGTTGTACAGTATCCCTTTGAATTTTTCCTTCGTAACCCCCCCCCCTTCCTCACACACACACACACACACACACACACACACACACACACACACACACACACACACAAACACATCCCTCTATTTCCTCTGCTGGTACAGTGACCTGGAGGATAAAACTCCGGAGTGATCCTTTACTTTGCTCCGAATCGGACAGCTTCGTTTCCAGAGCAGGTGAGCAAGAGTTAATTGGAAAGATGCTGGAACGAGCAAGTTATCCCCAATGCACAACAGTTGACTACGGGAAGAGTGGATAGGCCAGGTTGTGAGTCGTTGCCGTAGAGAGAAAAAAAAAGAGACGGAATTGATGCATTTATTTAAGTAAAAACGTCACCGGATAATAAGCGACTTTATAAATTGAGCATTTGTTGC
The DNA here is from genome assembly GCF_036898095.1 of Palaemon carinicauda. Lineage (NCBI taxonomy): Eukaryota > Metazoa > Arthropoda > Malacostraca > Decapoda > Palaemonidae > Palaemon > Palaemon carinicauda. The sequence goes on from NC_090745.1 coordinate 87,641,489, forward strand.
ATTCGTGGACATCTCTCTCTCTCTCTCTCTCTCTCTCTCTCTCTCTCTCTCTCTCTCTCTCTCTCTCTCTCTCTCTCTCTCTCTCACAGAAATAAAGCGTCAGACAAAGCTTCTCAAGTCTAAATTTATTGCATTCAGGAAATATCCAAATCTTCCTTGGTCTCCATAACTAGCGTGAAATGTGTAAAGGGAGTTGAATATGGCAGTTATTCATAACGAGTCAGTCCTCTTAACTTGGGTTTATTTCCTGGTGTTCAAGACAAGGGTGATGGCCTTTAAAAACAGGTTGCCCTGTCATGCTTAAAAGGTTTTCAAACTTTCAAAGAAAGAATTTGCCTTTGCACTGTCAGAAGGATGGCCAGAAGAGGTTATTCACAGAAGTAGCTGTCAAGGATGATAGCCAATTTTTCTGTTCAGATGCATGATTAGTTATTGCAACGAGTTATTGACATGGTTATAAAAAATAAATTTTTATTGTATTAGTGACGTGCTGCAATTGTCGCGAAAAGGGTTTTTAAGTTAACCTTTGAGAGAGAGAGAGAGAGAGAGAGAGAGAGAGAGAGAGAGAGAGAGAGAGAGAGAGAGAGAGAGAGAGAGAGAGAGATTATTACCTTTTAAGACTTTTTTTTATCTGGATTTTCGTTCCTTCACTCTGTCATTTCTTCTAGATAAGTTGATTTTGAATTGCTGTTTCCAGATTTGGTTTTCCTGTAATGTATCCTGATTCATTTTCTTGAACTTGGCTATGTTATCTTAAAATTCTCTGACATTTTTAAGGTGTCAGGAATTTGCGTATCTTAATTACTTTCATGCCTATCATATATTGTTTCGGTTAGAAAGATTTCGATTATTTTTCACTATAATTCTTCCCGATCTCTTGAGATCTACTTTTCTTCTGACTACGTTTCACGAATTTGTTTCTTGAACATTGATGGTCTTGTCTCTTCATTTGACATCAAGGGTGGGCAGGAGTGTTACTGCCAGTGCCTCTTGCTTGCAACACTATGCATAACATAAAGACCAAGCTGAGTCCTATTGGTACCTATTTACACCCACTTCTTAGCCTTATAACTTCTTCCAGTTTCACTCTGCCTTGAATTGCCTACCCGGCTCCAGCACTCAGCCACATTGCTTAGATTTTATAAGCCACATCTAATTAAATCTATCCTCAGTCATCACTGTTTTTCACTAATTGATAATTCTATGTATACACCCGTTAACCATCAAATTACATTAGTCATCTATACTTTATCATAACACGAATTTATATTTTACTATCCCTTCCATTTGTAAGTCCTTCCTATTTTTCTCATTACCCTTCCTTGCCTCGGGCCGTTTAGACCCTTCGCTCCCTTTCGTACTCTTATAATTAAATAATCAGAATTATGTTCATGTATTCTACAGGTGAGGCATTTTTAATACTTTGACGTTTTCCCCATTTTTTCCAGTTTTATTAAAGAATAGCTCTGTTATGACCACTTCCTTCCACGAGTTTCGAGTTGATCATTGTAAAGTACATGAATTAAGATTATATATATATATATATATGTGTGTGTGTGGGTGTGTGTGTGTGTATATATGTATATGTATATGTTATGCTTATATATATATATATATATGTATATATATATATATATATATATATATATATATATATATTTATGTGCAGTGGAACCTCTACATATGATTGCCTTTACATACGATTGTTCCAACACCCGAAGTAAAATTTGATCAAATTTTCATCTCGACACCCGAAGTCGTGCTCCAACATCCGACGTAGATCATACTCGTAGAATTTTCTCGAAGCGTCGGTCGTAGTTTCTTGTTTACTCTGGAAGACGGCGGCACATCGGAGGGACACCATTCAGCGTCGCGTCGGTTAGTCCTCTGTTCTTGTGCGCATCGTGTGGTTGTCCTCAGTTCGGTCCATTATTAACAGTGCTTATTATCTTCCTTTTCTCGTGTTTCCTTTTTGATTTTATGTATAATCATGGGTTCTAAGGAGCTTAGTTTCGGTACAGGTATTAGTAATGGTGAGAAAAAGAAGAAGGCAATGCTTTCATTAAAATTGAAGCAAGAAATTATAGAAAAACATGAGCGCGGTGTGCGTGGGAGTGATCTGGCTATACAATATGGCCGAAATATGTCTACGATCTCGACGATCATCAAGCAGAAGGCAGCCATTAAAGCAGTCAAACCATCGAAGGGGATCAAGATTATCTCAAAACATCATAGGCCTACCCTGGAAGAGATGGAACGCCTGTTGTTGATATGGTTAAAGGACAAAGAGATTGTTGGTGATACGAACACTGAAACGATCATTTGTGAGAAGGCCAGCGCTATCTATTGTGACTTGAAGGCGGCGGGCTTTGGGGGTGACGCTCGGGAGAGTTCAACTGATCCTACAACGGAGGAATTCAAGGCGTCTCGTGGTTACTTCGAGAAATTTAAGAGACGGACCGGGATTCATTCAGTTGTTCGGCACGGAGAGGCTTCAAGTTAGTACGGCAAGGCTGCTAACGATTTTGTTAAGACGTTCGAAAAGAGCGTGGAGGATGAAGGCTACGTAAAGCAGCAAGTTTTCAATTATGAAGAAACCGGTCTGCTTTGGAAAAAGATGCCTAGTCGAACATACGTTACTGCCAAAGAAAAAATATGCCTGGACATAAGCCTATGAAGGATCAGTTGACTCTTACCCTATGTGCCAATGCCAGCGGGGACTGCAAAATAAACCTATTATTGGTTTATCATTTCGAAAACCCTGGGGCATTTAAGGCATATAGAGTCAATAAGGACATGTTGCATGTTTTCTGGCGTGCTAATTCTAAGCCTTGGGTTACTAGGCATTTCTTTGTTGAATGGGTAAACCAGGTTTTCAGCCCTGCTGTCAAGAAGTACCTTCATGAGAGGAATTTGCCTTTAAAGTGCTTGCTTTGCTTGGATAATGCTCCCCCTCACCCGCTAGGACTCAAAGATGATATCATCGACCAGTTCAAATTCATCAGTGCTGTATCTTCTACCGAACACCACCCTTATCCTCCAGCCCATGGACCAGCAAGTCATCTCGAATTTTAAGAAGTTCTACACCAAGCACTTATTTAAGCCGTGCTTTAATGTCATGCAAAGCACCAACTAAACTTTGCATGAATTTTGGATTAGCCATTTCAATATCGTGCACTGCTTGAAGATTATAAATCAGGCTTGGGAGGGAGTAAATCGACGGACACTGAATTCAGCTTGGAAGAAGCTTTGGCCTGGTGCTGTTTCTCCCAGAGATTTTGAAGGTTTTGGCCTGGAGCCTGAGCCTGTGCTTGCTGTAGAGGAAGAAGTAGAAGAGATTGTATCCCTTAGCAAGTCCATGGGTCTGGAGGTTGATGAAGATCACATCACCAAACTCATCGAGGAGCATCATGAAGAGCTTACCACCGAGGAACTCAAGGAGCTGCATGCCATGCAGCATGATGAGTTCCAAGCGCAGTTGAGTGAGTCGGAGGACATCGAGGAGGTAGAGCACATCTTAAGTTCGGCTGAAATAAAAGAGATGTTAGCACATTATCAACACGTGGTTGATTTGATTAGTAAGTATCACCCATAGAAAGTTCAGGTTTGTTGTGTAGTTTTGCAATTCGATGATGTCTGCTTAACTTATTTCAGAAAAATTCTGAAAAGATGTATCAAGCAACTTTCTCTCGATAGTTTCTTTAAAAAATCTACGAAGCGGTCTAGTGATCGGGATGAAGAGAAAGAAAGTGAAGCAAAGAAAAGTAAGATTGAATTGAGTGAAAGTGATGAAAATTAAAAATAAAAATAAAATGTAAAAAAAAAATATAAAAAAAGAAAAAAAAAAGCTAAGTTAGGTTAAAGTTCACGTAGTGTAAGTTAGAGTAAGTTACGGTACATTATCGCAGTCACCATCTTTACCTCCCCGCCGACTGTCCATCTCCTGCGCAGCAATTCCTTCACCCGCGTTGGCCTGTCTCTTAAGGTAAAGTGACAATAAAAACCCCATTTTTTATTTATTATTTCTTTATAATTATTCTTTTTACATCTTTCTTATATAATGCAATTGCATTTTTGTTATGTGTAATTATGTTTAGTAATTTATTAAGGAGTTATCATAGGTTTTTGGGCTGTGGAACGAATTATACAAATTACAGTGTATTCTTATGGGAATATTTGCTCCAACATACGATTGTTTTAACATACGAAGCAGTTCCCAGAACGAATTAAGATCGTATGTAGAGGTTCCACTGTATATGTATATATATTATATACTGTGTATATATATATATATATATATATATATATATATATATATATATATATATATATAAATTTATGTATATATATAAATATATATATATATGTATATATATATATATATATGTATATATATATATATATATATATATATATATATATATATATATATATATATATATATATATATATATATATATATATATATATATATATATATATCAGCCATAACCAGTCCACTGCAGGACAAAGACCACAGACATGTCCCTCTTCTGTCTGTTTATGGTCCTTCTATGCCAGTCTATACCCACAAATTTTCTTAGCTCGTCAATCCATCCTCTTCTCTTCCTTCCTTTGTTTCCTTTGCAATTTCTAAGGACCCATTTTATTATTCTTAATGTCCATCTATTACCTGCCATTCTTATTATATGTCCTCCATGTTCGTTTCTTTTTCTTACATAAGCTCTTTGTTTTGTAAATAGCTTATGTTCTAACGCTGTAAGAAGAGATAAGATACGGAATGAACTAATTAGGGGTACCACAGGAGTTAGAAAACTATCAGATAAGATCCAAGAAAGTAGACTGAGGTGGTACGGTCATGGCATGAGAAGAGATGGACATTATATTGGGAGGAGAGTGATGGAAATGGAGGTACAGGGAACGAGAAGGAGAGCGAGACCAAAGCGAAGGTTGGGGATTGTATCAAGGATGACCTTTGATCAAAGGGATTAACCGGTGAGGAGGTGTGGGACAGAGGTAGATGGAGAAAGCTGACCCGAAACATCGACCCCACATAGAAGTGGGAAAAGATGTAGACAAAGAAGAAGAAGAAGAAGAAGAATAAGGTACTGGTAGGACCATCTGATTAAGTGCTTTTCTTTTTAGAGAAGTTACATTTGATTTTTCATTATCTTATGCTTATCCTGCTTTTAATTTTGGTCTCATGTCCTGTGTGTATGTTTATATACTGTATATAGATATAATACATTTGCATCTTTTAATGAAAAAGTGTGCCAATGTATGTATATATATTTTTTTTTTTATTCTGGGTATTAGTATTACTAAGTTCTGTTCCTATGTCCACACTAAGACATTTTATTCAGCCGAGTTTGATAGGCTAATCATTTCACCTCTCACTTCATATTTAAAAAAATTTTTTTTGCTATTCTCCCTTCTTTTAAATCCTTTTGACAGGGAGCCCAGATTCCATTGCCTTTCTTGCTTTCAAATGCTATCTTCACTTTGATCTTTTTACCTTGAATAATCTGATCTTTCTACTTTCTTATTCTCACTATTATCATAGTTTTATTAAAGTTCAAATTATTTTGGTTTTATGTTTCTTTCCGTTAAAAATTTTTGTATCCAAATTTATATTTCTCATTCAATAGTATTCCTGTCACTGTGTCTGGTTCCATTCATCCGAGAAAATTTTTCAATAAATATTTCGCCCAGTCTTTTTCTTTGTTACTTATGGACCTTTTTTTTATTTTTAATTCAAAGTGACGCGTGCTCTTAATCCTAATTTTCCTTATTATTTCTCCATGTTGATATTCTTTGACCTACAGTATAACGTTTATCCTAGATACAGATAAGATTCTCTAAAATTTTACGTACCCTATCATTTCTTTTACCTCTTCGATTACTACACATCCTTTATTTCGAACAGTTTCAGTTTTACGGGTAATATTTTATTTGAGATTAGTCTTTTTCTCTTATTATTTTAAACGCTTCCAAAATTTTACGTTATCTTCTCTTATTTAGACTCGTGTATTGTTTAAAAACACAAGTGGCTCTTTACATAGTATCAGATGCCCATTCATCCTACTTCCCATTTTTGTGTCTTCAAAACTCTTAGCAAATTAATTTACATTCTTATTTTATTCATCTGTTCGGGATTTCTCCTCCTTAGCAATATTCCTTTTTTTCAAATGATTGCAACAGCTTTCTATACCTTTTTTTCAGTCTTTGCCGTTTCCATTCCTTCTCATTCATATTTGAAAGTTGCATGTATCTTGCGATTCCTTTCATTCATTAGGGGTTTAAGCTTTTGCCGTTGTATCTCTTCATCTTGGATTACTTAACACTCTCCTCTTCGTCTTTATCCTCCCTCCTTATACCTTGTTAAAACATGAAATCTTTGTTCTTGCATAATTCCTCGTTACGTATGCATTTCCCATTATTCCTCTTATTCCTCCCTTCTTCCTTTCATATCCGTTTTCTGCCAATTCCAGACTGTCTACCCTCGGGCTGACGCGTCCCTTTTATTCTCTTTCCATTTATACCTTCTTCCTCGTTCTATCCTCTTTACCTGTCAGATATGATCGATTGATTTGGATTTTGAGTTCACCATGGCCATGATTTTGCGCGTTCCGATTGAGTTGAATTTACTCCTTTCGGGGAAAGCGTAAATCACCCATTTGCGATTTATCTTACTTCAGCATTTTATCTGTTAAATCATATAATGGAAAGCTTTTGTCTATTTTCAGTCATAACAACATTTGTGCCTGAACAGTGGTTACGTAGGAGTAAGATGTTTAAATTAAATTTATAATTTCCAGAGTGTCTGTTAATTAGATAGAAAGTGAAGTTTGTCCTTTTGGTTGTTTTAAACGTGCTTTTAGAAAGATAACTCAGGTATAGAAATGGTTTTTGAAATATTTTGAGCTTTTGTAATTTAGAAATAAATTATTTTTTATATTTCATAAACCCGTCTACAAGTTGTTGGTGAATAATTTCTTAGAGGTATTTTCTTTCGTTTTCTGATGTTTGTTTGTGATGAATTAGTTTTATTTTATCTCTTATTTGATGTTAAGATAAATCATGAAAACAAATATTTAATGACAATAATCTTCTTGTGATAAAGTGAAGTCGATATACTGTAGATATTGAGAACCGTTTGTGTCTAGAATAAATATATTGGAAAAACAAAATATAACAGAGGAAACCAGTAGATAGAGTGCTCTACTTACGAAGAAAAAAAAAACGTCTATCGTTGAACGTTAAAGCCGATGGTCTGTGAGATACTGGTAGTGTTGTGTGGGTTACTTTTTGTTGTTGTTGTTGTTGTTTTTAACTAAGGCTTTTTTCGTTTATGCGGACGTCGGGATCTTGAGCTGATCCTAAGGCATCTAAGACTGAACCATTCATCGTGGCCAGCGTGGCCGGCCCTGAAGTGGCCATTTATCGAAAGGTTAGAGGTAAGACCCTCTCTTACGCGCTCTCTTATGAGCACATGTAAATTTCTTAATAAGAACCTGTTTTGTAATGTAAAAATTTGCTGCTTTTCCCTTGGAAATGCGGCCGCTGTCACGGCCGTAATGGATCGACCTGTTTATCACCCCCGCCATCTGGCCTGGGGCCCTCCCCCCTCCTCAATGGAACACCCGTCTAGTCCCACCCTATGCCTGGTCTCCTACCCCTTCCCCTCCTTCCATAACACCTCCCGGGAATCCTCCAAATACTCCCCTACCCCTCATCGTGTCTCATCCTCCACTCCCATGCAGTCTGGATACCCTCTTTGAGTGCCCTGCCCTGACCATGCCCCATTCCTGACCCTCATTTTTATATTCAGCCTCATTCACTATCCCTGAATCTCAGATTCAGTGTTTTTTTTTTTTTTCTAGCAAATTACATTCGGGTTTTTAAATCTAATTTTTGTTAGTAGTACGAAGAAATACCTAGTGAATTAGTGACAACTCTCATATTTACAAAGATACACACATACATAACTATATATATATATATATATATATATATATATATATATATATATATATATATATATATATATATATATGTATATATATATATATATATATATATATATATATATATATGTATATATATATATTATATATATATGTGTGTGTGTGTATATATATGTTTGTATATTTATATATATATATATGTGTGTGTGTATATATATATATATATATATATATATATATATATATATATATATATATATATATATATATGTGTGTGTGTGTGTGTGTGTGTGTGTGTGTGTGTGTGTGTATGTTTGTTGGATTTTCACCTCAAGTAAATTAGTAAATTTAACATTATCCACACACATTGTAGGAAAAACTATAGATCTGTGGTTTTCTGGAGTAGTTCACACTCACCTATAATGGTCAGATCTGACTTTTGAATACCTAGTTAAGGACAGTACTTTCTCCTTCTGTCTTGCTAAGATTTTTATGATGTGCTCCAGCATAAGAGAATTATACGATATTTTTTTCATACCTACTTGATGCTCGTTTACTTATCGTGTATCTTTCGCGCTGCACCTTCTTCTTTGACGAAATATTTCAGTTCTAATCAATGAATGTTATTTTGTAAGGAACACCGAAATGTTTTGACACCGATGTCTCTCTCTCTCTCTCTCTCTCTCTCTCTCTCTCTCTCTCTCTCTCTCTCTCTCTCTCTCTCTCTCAATCGAAGTGTTAATGTGGTAGAGCTTGATTTTAATTTTGGTTGTTCCATTAAAAAAGTTACCATAACGCTGGGGTTGATGACTAATGATTTACGAGTGGGATTAATGAACCTCTCCACAATGAATTATTTAGTACAAGATTTCCAATAGAAGTCATTGGACATTGTTGAGTCGTCTGTTGATTGTTTTGCTACTGATACGCACTTTTAATATTAATGAATCGAGGGTAAACCTCCTGTGCAGGAACCTTTCACGTCAGCTGCTTCACATTCTTACACAGAAGGCCTACATGGAACCCCTCTTCACACTGAAATACAGCTATATCTTGTATGCAACCTTTTCCTTCTTAGATATTAAGTCTTTCCATCTGTCTAGCGTTTTTAGGTCTTTTCCCCGCATTCCTCCTAATAGATTCAGTCAATTTTCATTTATTTACTCTTTCAAGTTTCGATTTGACTTGGACTAACATATCTTGTCATATGCAGAACTGGTCAATCAGTTTATGTTTTCTCTTTATTAGACTCTTCATTTGTGGACTGCTGATAGTTTAACCAATCTATGTTTACTCTTCATTAGACTCATCTTTTGTATACTGCCAACAGTTCAACCAATCTGTTTTCTCTTCATTAGACTCTTCTTTTGTGGACTGCAAACAGCACAACTAATCTATGTTCTCTTCATTAGAATCTTCTTTTGTAGACTGCTTACAGTTCAACCAATTTATGTCTCTCTTCATTAGAATTTTGTTTTTTGGACTGCTGACAGTTTAACCAATCAATGTTTTCTCTTCATCAGACATTTTTGTGGACTGCTAACAGTTTAACCAATATGTTTTTTCTTTATTAGACTCTTCTTTTGTGGACTGATAACAATTCAACCGATTTAAGTTTCCTCTTCACTAGACTTCTTTTTTTGGAATGCTATCAGGTCAACCAATCTATGTTTCTATTCATTAGACTTCTTTTGTGAACTGCTAAAAGTTCAACCAATTCATTTTTTTTCTTCATTAGACTTCTTTTGTGGACTGCTAACAGTTTAACCAATTCATGCTTTCTCTTCATTAGACTCTTCTTTTGTGGCCACTTACAGTTCAACCATTCTGTTTCCATTAGACTCATATTTTGTGGACTGCTAACAGTTCAATCAATCAAAGTTTTCTCTTCATTACTCCCTTCTTTTGTGGACTGGTAACACTTCAACCAATGTATGTTTTCTTTACATTAGGTTCTTCTTTTATGGACTGCTAACAGTGCATCCAATTTATGTTTCTCTTCATTAGACTCTTCGGACTGCTAAGAGTTCAATCAATCTATGTTTTCTTTTCATTGGACTTTTATTTGTTGACTGCTCATAGCTCAACCAATTTATGTTTCTTTTTATCAGACTCGTGTTTTGTGGACCGCTAACAGTTCAACCAATCTATGTCTTTGCTTCATTAGACTCTTCTTTTGTGGACTGCTAACAGTTCAACCAATCTACAGTATGTTTTCTCTTTAGTAGACTCCTCTTCTGTGGACAGCAAACAGTTCAACTAATTTATGTTTCTCTTCAATAGGCTCTTTTGTGGACTGCTAACAGTTCAACCAATTTATGTTTTTTGTTCCTTTGATTCTTCTTTTTTGGACTGCAGACAGTTCAACCAATCTATCCAATCTGTTTCTTAAACTCTTTTGTGGACTGCTAACAGTTCAACCAATTTATGTTTTCTCTCCAATAGACCCTTCTTTTGTGGAATGCTAACAGTTCAACCAATCTATGCTCTCTCTTCAGTAGACTCTTCTTTTGTGGCCTGCTGGCAGTTCAACCATTTTATGTTTCTCTTCATTAGACTCTTTTGAGGACTGCCAATAATTTAACCAATGCATATTTTTTTCTTCATTAGACTCTTCTTTTGTGGACTACTAAAAGTTCAAACAATCTATATGTTTTCTTTATCAGATTCTTATGCTGTGAACTGCTAACAGTTCAACCAATCTATGTTTTCTCTTCATTAGTCTATTCTTTTGTGGACTGCTTACAGTTAAACCAATTTATGTTTCTCTTTATTAGACTATTCTTTTGTGAATTGCTAAGAGTACAACTAATATGTGTTCACTTCATTAGTGTCTTCTTTTGTGAATTGCTAACAGTTAAACCAATTTATGTTTTCTCTTCATTAGACTATTCTTTTATGACAAGCTAATGTAACACTTTAACCAATCTTTGTTTTCTCTTCAGTAGACCCTTCTTTAGTGCACTACTAACAGTACAACTAATCTATGTTGACTTCATTAGTCTCCTTTTTTTGTGAATTGCAAACAGTTCAACCAACCTATGTGTTCTGTTCATTAGACCTTTTTTGAGGACCGCTAACAGTTCAACCAATCTGTTTTCTCTTCATTAGACTCCTAATTTGTGGACTGCTAACAGTTCAATCAATTTATGTTTTCTCTTCTTTAGACTTCTTTTCGGTACTGCTTAACAATTCGTCCAATCTGTGTTTTCTCTTCATAGACTCTTCTTTTGTAGACTGCTAACAGTTCAACCAATCTTTATTTTCTCTTCATTAGACTTCTCTTGTGGACTACTAACAGTCGAACCAGTCTATGTTTTCTCTTCATTAGACTTCTTTTGTTGCCTCTTAATAGTTCAACCAATCCATGTATTCTTTACATTATGATTAGTCTTCCTTTGTGGACTGCTAACAGTTAAATCAATCTATGTTTTCTCTTCATTAGACTTTTCGTTTGTGGACTGCTAACAGTTCAACCAATTCATGCTTTCTATTCATTAAACCTCCTTTGTTTTCATGCCACTATTTTCTTGATGTACCCCATCTGGTATACCTATTGATACCCTTATTCTACTGTGTGAAATCGTCCATATGTTTTAAATATTTGTGTACTCTAAATTGTATTTGAAGTTAGACAATTTTTTATTATATATATATATATATATATATATATATATATATATATATATATATATATATATATATATATATATGAGAGAGAGAGAGAGAGAGAGAGAGAGAGAGAGAGAGAGAGAGAGAGAGAGAGAGAGAGAGAGAGAGAGAGAGAGAGAGAGAATTTCCCCGTATACTTAACAAATATTTTGGCGCATGTGTTATTTTATAAGATAGTTCTATAGTGGGACAATTTTGTTTTTGTTTCAAATGATCACCTCTGCTCATTTTACTTTTACGAAATTTAACATTATATTCATTTTGGGGGTATTAAAGAGTATAGTTTTTTGTATTATAAATTTTGGTCTTTCATTTTTCTGTTTCCGACATTATTGCTTAATGGTGAAAATGTATTTTATATTTTTACATTAGATGCGTTTGATATTATTATTATTATTATTATTATTATTATTATTATTATTATTATTATCATTATTATAATTATTATTATTATTATTATTATTATTATTATTATTATTACTTGCTAAGTTACAACCTTGGGTAGAAAAGCAGGATGCTATAAACCCAAGGGTTCCAACAGGGAAAATAGCCCAGTGAGGAAAGGAAATAAGGAAATAAACAAACTACAAGAGAAGTAATGAACAATTAAAATAAAATATTCAAGAACAGTAACATCATTAATATAAATCTCTCATATACAAACTATAAAAACTTTAAAACAAGGAAAAGAGAAAAAAGATAGTGTACCCGAGTGTATCCTCAAACAAGAGAACTCTGCCCCAAGACAGTGGAAGACCATGGTACAGAGACCATGCCACTACTCAAGACTAGAGAACAAGGTTTAATTTGAAGTGTCCTTCTCCTAGAAGAGCTGCTTACCATAGCTAAAGAGTATAATCTACCCTTACCAAAAGAAAGTATCCAATAAACAATTACATTGTAGTACTTAACCCCTTTAGCGAGGATAAATTACTTGGTAAAGAATTAACGTTTTCCAACATTTTTGCTAGATATAATTTTGTTCATGTGGTTGGGATACTCTCAAAATTCTGCAATGTTATGGGGGTGTATCTTTTTCCTGTAAAACTTGAAGGTGTTATTTACGGCCACTGTATTTTGTATGTTTAGTTTAATATATAGTCTCTTGAATTTTTTATACCTTTTAATTCTTTTCTTCTTTTTATATTCATGTAATTTGATTTCAGGAGGCTCCTGCGGATTTATCATTTTACTTTAAGAGTATAAACATTATTCCCCAAATTATATATTTTGTATTAGGCGAATATAATCGAACCTTTTTATGTTGAAACTATATTAAGGACATATTTGCTTATGGAATAAAATTTGTCGAAAGCTTAACCCAGTAATGCCTTTCAAGTACGTTCGCATTAATGGAGAGTCATGCTACATTTCCCATTTTAATCGAGTCTGCAAATAAATATATAGATAGTTTGTAATGTAGATGAAATATAACATTTCTTAGCATCATCACTGACAACACTTGTCAGACTGTTACAGGTACTGTTGTTTTCATCGGGGATGAAATAAAAACCTTTAGAAATACCCAGGGAATAAAGGGCAAGGGTCATTAACCTTTTATTCCCAGGGGATAAGAATATTGTCAGTAACTTATCTCCAGCTATCTTTTGTCCCTCTCTGCTTTCCAGGTAAACTTATCTTCAAAGACATCTGTTACAGTACAAGCACTTATAAAGGAGTCAATTTTTTATACAAATGAATCATTATGAAAAATGAAAATATTTTCGTGAATTTTTCGGTTCAAACACCCATTTCAATATTTCTGCCTATTTATTAAAGAATAAATATAAGCTAACTTTTTTATCATCGAATGGAGAATTATTATTTTTTGATATTCGTGCAAAAACTTTTATTGTAAAGTTATGCATAGTACCCTTAGAACTAAAATTGCTCTTGCTTTATCACCATCAAAATATGATTATTCAAAAGAGACTAATATTATTGGTGGCAGCTAAAGAAGCTGTAGTGTGGCGGATATCAATATCCGTATTATTTACTTATGTATAAATGTGTAGACAGTTTAGGAAGTATAGATTTATGAATTTTAAGATTCATATTATTATCCTCATTACACATATATATATGCAAAGGTTATTATCTCTTTCTATCCTAATCTTCCTAACAATACAATCTCTCTGCATCCTTTAATACAAATACACTTCGTCCTTTTATATGGTAAGAGTGACCATAATATAAGACGCATGCTTGACTCCCTTGACACGACTGCCACTTCCTCTCTTCCTCCCCTCCTGTGTTTAAAAACACTTAGCTAAAGCTAAGCATTCGTCCTTAAGGTCCGTGACTGCCAAATTTGTGGTGGTTACAGGTACCATGTTGTGGTGAGGGGTGGGATGGGGGGTGTTAGTGGTCAGTGTTTGTTCACCGATTTGAATAAGATCAGTTTCGCCATTTTAGGAACATTGCGTTGGCCTGACTGAAGATAAATCGTCCTCTTGGATTCTTTTGGTTATATTGTTTTTTCCTTATTAGTTCCTTTCTTTTTATTTGTCTTTTTTTTCTTTGTGCTCATGTTAGTTTCTCTTGTTTCTTTGTCTTTTATTTTCTTTCTATTAGTCTTTTTTTTTTAATTCTTCCATAGTTTTTATTTTATTATAACTATTTGAAATATACTACGTCTTATATACCTATTAAACGTGACTTACTCAGTTTTATTCATAATGAAGACTGCACACAAATATATGTGTGTGTGTATATATATATATATATATATATATATATATATATATATATATATATATATATATACATATATATATGTATATATATATATATATATATATATATATATATATATATATGTATATATATATATATATATATATATATATATATATATATATATATATATATATATATATATATATCACTAACGCTCGTGATTTTCATTTATTCATATAAGCCACAAATACCTCTTAATATTGAATTCGAGTTACCTCGGGATCAAAGACGTATAGGAAAAATTTTTTTTTTTTTTGATAAGATCTGGATAGCCAAGGATTCGAACCATAAGAGAAAATTTAGGTGACAAATGACTGTCACCTAAGTTTCTCCTTGGTTAGGGTTCAATAGCTGACCAGAAGCTCTAACCAAAAACTGAATATCCCCATGGATATGCATGGATGGATCTTTATAGATGCCGAGGTTCGTGCGAATTTGATAATAGAGGTATTTATGGCTTATTTTAATATATATATATAATATATATATATATATATATATATATATATATATATATATATATATATATATATATATATATATATGTATATATATATGTATATATATATATATATATATATATATATATATATATATATATATATATATATATATATATATATATATATGATAATAGAGGTATTTATGGCTTATTTTAATATATATATATATATATATATATATATATATATATATATATATATATATAAACGTACATACTGCAGTGTATGGAAAACATTTTTACCTGATGATATACATATTTTTCTTTCCTAGAATTACCCTAAATAATTTAGATATTTAATAAATCTATTTCCATGTACGCTTGGCTCTGAAAATAAAAAAACAAATCTGCACCAGAAACGAAAAACATTTTTGCTACATAACGACCCTTATTAATAGACAAAACACGTCTCCCTCGTTGCTTTCTAGAGATTTATCAGTTTATTTGTGCGAAAATGAATCCAGAGAGAGAGAGAGAGAGAGAGAGAGAGAGAGAGAGAGAGAGAGAGAGAGAGAGAGAGAGAGAGAATCCTGGACAGCATATTGGTAGTCTTCTTGGATATCAGGGGTGATGTTAGCTCTGCTGTCCCTTGGACGTGGGTCTTAATGCATCCCACTTGAAGATGCCTGTTAGGAGATAGGAGAGCCATGTTGGAACTCGTGTTTTCTCGAAATATAAAACTACGTCTTTTTAAGCACTGATGTCGTAATGCAGTTCCTTTTCCCTCTTCTTATTGTTGTCGATATTGATTTGGTTGTTATTTTCTTTTCATTTATTATTATTTTTATGAAGACGTTAGATCTTTATTTACTCCTAAAGCGAAGAGGAATTGCGTAGTATCTTTGGAAGCATACCAAACATGGTATTTGTTTACCAGACCACGCTCTCCCTTTTTACTCCTAAGTTATGCAGTCCTGCAGCTCTTCTCTTCTTGTACAGAAATTAGGAGGTTCCTTAAATGCTGGGAAAGAAAAAAATTGCCGGATATGT
>NC_090745.1:87662358-87687358 GCF_036898095.1 Palaemon carinicauda
ATACAATATACTGCAATATACAGTATATAGATGATATTTTTTTTGCATATATGGTAAAAAACTAAGACTGATAAGCTTAGCTATCATTTAATCATTGTTAATTCGAGATTAAACTAAAAAGGGTTATTGTTATCTAAGAAATATACGGTAGCCCTTTTACCTAAGTATTACTAAATATACCATTAAACAGCGATATTTATTACTGAAAACTTTTAGATAGGTTAACATAATGACAAAGTGTCTTTGATTTCGATAAAAATGATTTTGATAGATGTTTATTTGCTCTCAAAAAGAACGAGTTTGGCTAGGTTATCTAGTCCAAGATCGAGAGAATACTGTATTCTCTCGATCTTGATCTAGTTAATGGTTAAAAGCTCGGAGAGGTGTTTGAAAAGATTACGAGTCACCAAAGAATGTCGTCTTTATTTTATATCTTTAACCGATGCTTTTGTTTCCAAATAAATGTAAAAATTAGTTTTCTATAGTCGTGTAAAAAGACGTAAAGCATTGATACTACAGGTATCCGAGAACTACTCCCAAAGAAATACTTTATTCGCGAATGAGTAAGATCTGGGGCTGCAGGTTTTTGGCCTTAACCAGTCCCATATTAAATGGAAGGTAATTATGATGCCAGTGTCGAGATATATACAAGAAAGGAATTATTTAAAGAATTAGGTATAAGGTTCACAGTTTCTATACAATGTTATTGATAAATTAAACTGCCGGGTATTGTGCATAACCATCAGACAAAGATTTTTTTTTTTCCAGCGTCATTTTACTTAGAGTAGAGAATGATGATATCAATAACTCATACTAAATTTTTAAGATTAGAAACACGATATGTATCCGGGCCTTACACATGAATATAATAATTATATTTATTAATTTTTCTTCACAGTAGGGGTACTATGATTCAGACTCGTGAAATAGTTAGTTTCGATAAAATAAAAACTTATGCATTAACAATATGCAATTTATGACTCGAACACTTGTTTCTGTCATATCTGCACATTGAAGTTAATGAGAGCTCTATTTTTAAAAATCTTTTAGCTAACAATTTATACTGTTCTAATTTGAAAAAGATGCAGTGATATTGAGAATTATAGCGTATTTAATTATCAGTTCTTTGATCATGAGTTTTTATAATTTCTCGAAGAATTATAAAACGAAATAGCAATAGTTTTCATTTGATCTCAATTTAGAATTCGTACCTAAAAAAGACAAGTCTTTCAGATTTAATTTCTTTTTTACTTGAGAATTGCAAACACAAGAGTACGTATGCCTAAAAGTCATTAGCAAACAAGTGTTCACGTAATTATATCCTTATCAACGAACAAAACCATTAGACCGGGCCATTATGCCATGGACAAGTGAACACTTGAACTTAGCTCTAGCGAGTTCAGTTTTCCTTGTGAAAAGTGAAGTTATTCACCTGGCAAAATGTAATTTTAAATTTTATTAAATATTACTCAATAACGCTAGTTTAAAATACATCTGTATCTATATATCGATAAATGTATGTATATATATATATATATATATATATATATATATATATATATATATATATATATATATATATATATATATATATACATATATATATATATATATATATATATATATATATACATATATATATATATATATATATATATATATATATATATATATATATATATATATATATATATATATATATATATATATAATAGGTGTGGGTGTGTTTGTCTGTATATGCATGCTTGTGTTTACTCTGTAATTTCAACCCCCTTTCGTATATCTTCCACATGATATCCAAGCTTCCTTTTGCAGTCTCATCTTCCCACAGCTTTGCCTTACCGGATGCTGAAACGGATCTGGTATGAAGACATCAGTGAATATAGCAAGTGAATCAGAGAAAATGAATAGAAATCAATCGAACCTGAGGTAAAGGCCACAGCGCTCAACCTTTGCTTGTAACACCTAGAGAAGCTTCAATGCACAAACTATCTAACCTCAATGGCTAAGGGGTATATTCTTTGTATCCCTTTTCCCCTTTTACTTCAGTTATGCAAATAGCCATTCGTATTTTCGTTACTCTTGATGTTACTGTTGTTATTGTAATATTGTCAATTTTATTTATAGAATTAGTGCTGATGAAGAACAAGAGAATACATTCTAAAGAGCTAGGCCATCAGTAGCCAGTTTGAATCTTGTAATGATTATGCTTAGTTTATGTGATATGTTTTGTCCTCTCATTGTTTATTTCACATTGTTTTTTTCTCAGGTTATTTGATTAGAAATAAATAGAATTAATACCATGTCCTTTAAAAAGCTCAGAATTTTTATTACGTTTTGTTGAAGATAAATTTTCCCCACTTATGAATAAGAGTGTCATCAGTAACGTCATAATGAGTATGCTTCTTGCATTTAACTTATCAGTGATAGTCAGCTGTAATGCTCATTTAGCAAACCGGTACCTTACCTGCCATACGGTATGTAATCTTTGTCATTTTATTCATAGAAAAGCTGTAATTGTAGCAGATACTCATAAGCAAGGCTTTATGCTAATTGTAGTATTTAAAGGCAGAATGTTAAGTGTTTGTTGATTATCGAGTTTCCTTTAAAAAAAAAAATCAATAGAAAATAACGAAAAACTTCCTGACTAATGACGAATGTTTTTTGTGTGTGTGTGTGTGTGTGTGTGTGTGTGTGTGTGTGTGTGTGTGTGTACAGTTGCATTCTCAGACATCTTTGTAGTAGATGTTTTATGTGTGCTAAACAAGTGTCAAGAAGTGACAGTATCTGAACATAGCTCTCGCTTTTCCCATTTCTAGTGACTATTGACCATGTTTGTTTACAATATAGAAAAAATATCTGCTGTATTAAGAGTTCATAGACACTATTTTCAAAAACACGTATATGCAAAAACTAAGGAAATCAAATTGGGAAACAGATAGAATAGTGTGCCTGAGTGTACGTATCCTCAATCGGGAGAAGTTTAACCCAAGATTGGATCAAGACAATGGAAGATCATGCTACAGAGGCTATGACACGACCCAAGACTAAAGAGCACTGGTTTGAGTTTTGAATGTCCTCCTAGAAGAGCGTCTTATCATAGTTAAAGAGTCTCTTCTACCCTTCTCAAATGGAAAAAGAAATTACTTGGGTATTTTTTTAAGGATTTGTGGGTGATAAGGAGTACTTTTGGAAGCCAAAAGAACAGGACACGTGGAAATAAGTAGATTGAAGGGTAAAAATGTACCGAAGTGTTTTGATATTGTTTGGTCATGGCAGTATTCTACATGGTGAAGGGCCTCAAGAGAGAAAACATCCCAAAATCAACAAAATAATTACAGAAGAAAAAATTTATCTATAAAACAGTAATAGAAAAACAGAATAAGTAAGAAATAAATTTTTATAAGATGGGACACAAACTGTAAGATGAGTCTCGCTCAATGAAAATTTTTTTTGTCAAGTTTGAACTTCCTAAGCTCAAAAGATTCAACTAGAATCCTGTTAGTTAGAATTATGTGTAATTTGTATGCCAAGTAAGAAGGAGGAGACAAAAACCACTAAAGTGGTGGATATTTTTATTGAAAGATAAATTGACGGAAAGGACTTAAAGGTAAGAAAGTATGTGTAAGACAATAATGACGTGTTGTGTATTTATTATGAAATCTCTATGTAAGTATGTAAAGCAGCCAATATTCCAGTTGAGGTGTAATTTTGCATGGCAGACAAAAAGAGCGCGAGAGAGGAAAAGGCAGGAAAGTAACGTCACTATAGGTAAAAGGATAAAAAAGAAGTTTAGGTGAGAATAGTTATAGAATTAAGGAAATGGAGAGAAAAATTATGTATATCAGAATAGAATGGTTACTGAGGAATGATTTCGGAAGTGAATGCAATTCTCGTTTGATAAGATATTTTTAGAATATTGTACCAACCGTGTGTCACACGATCGTACATAGTTCATTTTGTGTATATATTATGCTTGTATCTTCAGTGTCTGTTTTTGAACATGAAATTTCTTGTTGCTTTGAGCTTTTGTATATAAAGGAGAGTGTTCTATAATAAACTCACTCAGTTGCTTTCATACTGTCTTTGAGTCACAACCTTCTCTCGGCCCGTAACATTGGTGACCCCGGAAGTCGACTTGCTCCTCCTGCCTTCCAACCCCCAACCCCCCCCTCGCCCCTCCATCGTTGATACTATGGCGGACTCTACGGAAGTTATTGCTGCGACTCCCCCATTTAAACTTTCATCATTCGCCAGCAGAGAGGCGTTTGCTTGGTTTCAGCGCACAGAAGTCCAGTTTCGCATCAAGGACGTGACTTGCTCAACCACCAAAGCAGATTATGTTCTCGCGGCGATACCCAAGGACACCTTCCCGGAAATATCAGACTGGCTTTGTGAACAAGGAGACATCCCAATAGCGTATGACGCCCTCAAAACATACCTTCTGCAGCAGTACTCGCCGTCGCCAGCCGCCCATATAACAAAGCTTTTTCAGCTCTCGCAACAACCGATGGGGGACCAAAGGGCTTCGCTCGCCCTCAGGGAAATGACCAGTATCGCTCGCCTGCAACCTGCTGCAGACGGCTCTCCTCGTGAGGTGAACCTACTTTGTGCCCTTTGGATACGCCGTTTACCCAGACCTATACGCGCTGCCATACCCGATGTTGATAGTTTACCCATAAAAGACTTGATGACCAAAGCCGACGCCCTTATGGACAGCCACTTCAAGACCTCCATCAACGCCTCCACCCCTGACGAAGAGGACTCCTATTACACGTCAACCGAAGCTGACGTGAATGCCGTAGGACATACACGCCTACCCCGTGACGTGCCGAAGCAGCAACAAGGCCACCCACCACCCACCACTCGCTTGCGCCCCAACCAACGACTTCTACAGCCACTTACTACCTCCCATCCGCCGCAGTTTTGCTACTACCACTTCAGATTCGGGGCAACCGCGAGGAAACGTGCCAAGGATTGTCAGTGGCCAAAAAATGTGTAAGTAGGCCATCGCTCGTGGCGGTGGCCTCCCGTGTTTCTAATCTTTTCTTTTTACATGATGCAGGAACGGGGGTGCGATTTTTGGTAGACACGGGTGCTTGTCGTTCTCTTTTGCCAAGGGAACTCTTCAGGACACGACGTAGTCTGTCTACGTCTGCCGACGTCCGCTTGGTCGCTGCCAACGGATCTGCGATACCCACCTACGGTTACGAGAACCTCACATTATTGTTCGGAAATGGTAAATTTAATTGGAAGTTTCTCGTTGCTGACGTCACATTGCCAATTCTCGGTGCAGATATCCTCTCTCATTTCCACCTTCTGGTCGATGTCGCCCACTGACGATTGGTCAATGCAGACTCGTACTTGTCGACACATCTTCAACCTGCCCCCTCCAACCTCGCTCTCCACATCAGCGCACCCACGGATGCCTACGCCCACCTCCTCACGTCGTACCCGGAATTTTTCCGTCCAGAACTTCGCCAAACGCCCACGGTTCCTGCCAAGCACGGTATTTATCACCATATCAAGACGACGGGACCCCCAGTCTTCGCGAAATTCAGACGTCTGGGACCGGAACGATTGACAGCCGTCAAACAGACATTTGCCGAAATGGAGGAAATGGGCCTTTGCCAAAAGTCCTCCAGCCCATGGTCGTCACCCTTACACATCGTTCTGAAGAAAGACGGCTCCCTCCGTCTGTGCGGAGATTACAGGCACCTGAAAATGCAAACAGAACCGGATCACTACCCCCTCCCAAACATTGCTGACGTAACCTCCGTTTTCTCTACGCTCGACCTCCTGAAGGGGTATTATCAGGTGCGTATGAACCCAGAAGACATCCCCAAGACCGCCATCTCCACTCCGTTTGGTACATACATCTTCAATTACTCCTGTTTTGGCCTTCGTAATGCTGGGACCACGTTTCAACGTCTCATGGATGGCATCTCAGAGGACCTCTCCTTCTGTGTATGTTATGTGGACGATATACTTGTGTTTTCCTCCTCAAAAGAGGAACACCTCCGTCACCTGCGCATCATGCTTGACCGCCTGCTACAAAACGGCCGTGTAGTCCGGTACGACAAGTGTACCTCTAGCGCCAACGAAGTGTCGTTCTTAGGGCACCGTATCACTCCTGAAGGAGTCCATCCCCTCCCTGAGAAGGTAGCAGCCGTTCAGGACTTCCCCCCGCCCTCGACCGTCGAACCTCTGCAGGAATTCTTGGGCATGATCAACTATTTTCACCGTTTTCTGCCAGCCATTGCTGCCACTCTTGCTCCCTTCTACACCTCCCTCAAGGGCAAGCCAAAGGACCTGAAATGGGGTCCCCTTCAAGAAGCGGCCTTCTGCAATGCAA
Source organism: Palaemon carinicauda (assembly GCF_036898095.1). NCBI lineage: Eukaryota > Metazoa > Arthropoda > Malacostraca > Decapoda > Palaemonidae > Palaemon > Palaemon carinicauda. The sequence goes on from NC_090745.1 coordinate 87,668,714, forward strand.
AGAAGGCCCTATCAACTACTGCGGCTCTCACTTTTCCTATCGCACATGCCCCTCTCCTTCTCTTCACCGATGCCAGCGACGTCGCTATTGGTGCAGTACTCGAACAGGTGGTCAACGGCTCGCCCCGCCCATTGGCCTTCTTCAGCAGAAAGCTGTCCAAGGCAGAATCGGGTTATTCTACCTTCGATCGCGAATTGCTGGCGTTGCACTTGGCTGTCCGTCACTTTCGCCATTTCTTAGAAGGTACGCCCCTCGTCATTCGCACAGACCACATGCCTCTGGTGCATGCCTTCACTCGACAGTCTGACGCCTGGTCCACCCGGCAATGCCGTCATCTCTCCGCCGTGGCTGAATACAATTGCACCCTTCAATACGTCCCTGGGAAAATGAATCCCGTTGCCAATGCTCTGTCAAGAAACACGTTGGCTGCCGTTCAACTGGGATTGGATTACAACGCCCTGGCTGAAGCCCAACGACATGATCCAGAGTATCAAGCATGTAGGACATCCTGTACGTCCCTCCGTTGGGAAGACTTCCCCCTCGAAGACTCCAACACCACCCTCCTCTGTGACGTCAGTACTGGTAGACCGTGACCTTGGATTCCTGCTCCCATGCGCCGGCAGGTGTTTGATTTCATTCACGGCCTTTCACATCCCTCGTGCCATTCTACTGCACAGCTGCTGAAGACGAAGTTCATTTGGCACGGCATTTCTAAGATGCTAAGGATTGGGTCTGCACCTGTACTTCTCACCAAACTTCCAAAGTACATCGACACACGGATTCAGGAGTGGGCACCTTTCCTCAACCTCAGCGTCGTTTCGCACACATTCATGTCGACGTTGTAAGCCCCCTACCTACATCATAAGGACATCGTTACCTGTTTACTGTCATCGACCGCTCCACTCGTTGGTCTGAAGCCATTCCCATGGAAACTGCAAGATCTGCCTCATGTACATCTGCCTTACTCTCAGGATGGATTGCAAGATTTGGTATCCCTGAGCATATTACTTCTGACAGGGGTACCACTTTCACCTCTCAATTGTGGACATCATTAGCAAATCTCCGGGGCATCACCCTACATCAGACAACGGCTTACAACCCCGCTCCCCATGGAATGGTTGAACGTTTTCATCGCACCCTCAAAGCAGCTTTGATGTCCCGCTGCAAGGATTCCAACTGGTTTACTCAGCTTCCCTGGGTCCTCCTGGGTCTAAGGACCACTCCTAAAGACGCCCTCGACGTCTCGGCAGCTGAAATGGTGCATGGCGACTCGTTGGTCGTCCCTGCCGAATTTTTTCCTACTACAACCTCCTCCGACGATCTCCAGCGCATACGTCACGTCGTGGGAAAATTTATTCCATGCCGCCAGACTTACAAGCCCCCAACGAAGCATCACATACCAACAGACTTACACGGCAACGCACGTCTTCTTGTGCAACGACACTAGCAAGCCACCGCTAACGCCCCCTTACATGGGCCCTTTCCTTGTGATGCGACGCAGTCCGAAAGCATTCCTACTAAACATTCGTGGCAAAGAAGACTGGGTCTCCATTGATTGTCTAAAAACTGCTTATCTCCTGCCAGATGACCTGCCTACAGTTCTCCTTTCTAGATCAGGGGGCCCTATTTAACATGTACAGTATGTCCTTTTTAAGGGGGGAGCCATGTACCAACTGTGTGTCACATGATCGTACATAGTTCATTTTGTGTATATATTATGCTTGTATCTTCGCTTTTCCCTCGCACTAAAAAGAACCAGAATAAACATGTCCGTTTTTCTCCTCTGTAATAGTGTCTGTTTTTGAACATGAAATTTCTTGTTGCTTTGAGCTTTTGTATATAAAAGGGAGTGTTCTATAATAAACTCACTCAGTTGCTTTCATACTGTATATATATATGTATGTATGTATGTATATATATATATATATATATATATATATATATATATATATATATATATATATATATATATATACTGTATATTTCAGTAACTTCAAAATTATAACGTAATTAAAAAACCCTTCACATATTAGGAAGTTACCAAGTACCAACGAGCTTCTACAGAAGAAGCAGCGTGCACTTACAACTTGCGTAATGTAACATTCCATGGCTACGATGAGTAACGTCCGTAATTTGAAGAAAGGTACATCGTCTGTACCCGCGTATGTAGCGTCTTTACATCTGTCGAGACACCTGGTCTATATACTTTTCTCACTCTGACTTTGCTTACCTTCGCCCTGTTTGTCTTTGTTACTATTCAGTTATTCTTTGTTGTGCTGCGTTGGTTCAGCGTCGTTGTCAAACATAATACTGTGTTGCGAGAATTTCGGGCAAATGCCTCTCAACTTTTTTTTTAAACCATCTTTTTTTATTTTGAAAAATGAATGCTTTTTATTCCGTTATGTCATTTTAATTTTTAAATGAAATGATTTGTGTAAAGGAATGGTTATTTTAATATTTTTGTTTGGAAATTTGTGTTGAACCAACCTACATCTCAATATACTATTTTTGTTTTTCGTCTATTCCTTCACTTAATATCAATGATTAAGATATTAATTGTTGTTTATTTATTCGAATTAACATATGTTCACTGAAAGAATTTTCTGTTCTATCTTCTTTACAACATTGTGTTGCGAATAGCTTTTAATTGCGATGCTTTAAACGTATTATTAGACTTTTTATTACATCTAACATCATCTATTAATTGAATTTTTTAGTTTTACCTGAATGTGCTTGGAAGTTTAGCGCTTGGTCACTGAGACATAGAGTTATATTAAGCTATTTTGGTTTCTCTTGTATTTCCTCATTGCTTTTCGCAAACAACATCTGCTTGCTTTCCGTTACAGCTTCATGTGGCCCCCCCTCTTCCTTGCACAATAGGGAGGTGATGACGTTCTCATGGTGGTTATTTGTACTTGAAGATCATCACCAAACACAGGACCTTTTTACAACGAGCACGTCGTGTTTGGACGGAGGCCGGGGAACCGTGCAGCCAGCCACACAGACTGGAGGCAGCCACCAGACCTTATTCTCTCTCTCTCTCTCTCTCTCTCTCTCTCTCTCTCTCTCTCTCTCTCTCTCTCTCTCTCTCTCTCTCTCTCCACAGTTTTGATAGATTTTGAAAGCTTTCATTGTTGTTGATTATTTTTTCTGTCTGTAATAATAAACTATTCTGTACATCTCTAGTTTAAGGGATGCTAAGAGTCTTCGGAACTTTAATGCCATTTCATGATTATGTTTATATGTTAAGTTCGCATTTATGCTATCAGTGGGGCAACGATTTGTATATTAATCAGATATATATATATATATATATATATATATATATATACATATATATATATATATATATATACATACACACAGTATATATATGTATATATATACTGTATAAAATACCACCCTCATGAAAACTTATTTATTTATAAATTTAATTATGATTAATTTTTTGGGAGGGTAACGTTAAAATCTACCAACATTTCAAGTAGAACTGGATGCAAAACACAAAGTATATTAAATTTTCTAGAGTTATATTTTCTGTTATAGGTTATATAGAAAATATATGCGATAATTTCTTGTCGTAGTCGAAGTTTCATGCAACTCAAACATTTTCATGTAACTTTTTGATATACAGGACACTTCAAAATATCTTGAAACAGGTTTTATAATATTGATTTTAGACCACTCTGTATACCTAACAGGAGCTCGTAGAGAAGGATAAGAAATAGGTTTGCATAATATGACTTTTTAATTACATAATTTTCGTAGTTTAATTTTCCGATTAGGTTGCGTGTTACTGACGCAAGTTTGTTTGTTGCTTCCATTGTACTGCTCTCTCTCTCTCTCTTTCTCTCTCTCTCTCTCTCTCTCTCTCTCTCTCTCTCTCTCTCTCTCTCTCTCTCTCTCTCTCTCTCTCTCTCTCTCTCTCTCTCTGTATATATATATATATATATATATATATATATATATATATATATATATATATATATATATATATATATATATATACATATACATCTTGTACCATGCGCTTTTATTTTTTAATGAACGTGGCGCCAGTTAGGTACAGTCTTATGACCTACTGAACTATGCTCCTGGTACAAGATAGTGAGCCGGTGCCCTCTTTTCTTTTAATACCCTTGAAAAATCTGACAGTTTTATTTACCTGATGGTTGACAGGTACACGACAGGGATTCACAGATCTAGCAAACATAAGCGTAGTACTACAGTACTTGATTCCAGTTTGGCTGTATGTTTTCTCTATGCAGATATGTGGTCATCTGAAAATTTCGTTTACCAGGGGTTGGAGAAGTTTTCGAGAGAAGAAAAGAAATAGTAGCATGTGAGTCATTAGAGTTGTGTCTTTTCTATTTCGTATCCGTTTATTTTTATGCCCTGTTGTAATGAAAATTTACCAATTGTTTTTATGTAGAAGGGGAAGTTGTTAGTCGCGTTAACCTCTCATGTCATGCCAGTGGTGTTTGGCGTTCCGTAGTAGTCGGTCATCCATGTACTGACTCGAATTCCATACGCCAGATCGGAGAGTGTCCCTAGTAGTAAACGTAAAATGTATATAAATAGACAAGGACACACATTGTATATATATATATATATATATATATATATATATATATATATATATATGTATATATATAGGTATATATATGTATACATAGATATATATCTATATATACACATACATATATATATATATATATATATATATATATATATATATATATATAATATATATATATATATATATATATATATATATATATATATATATATATATATATATATATATATATTCTGTATTTTACAGTATGTAACTCAATTAGAGAGAGAACAGACTGACAGAATAGCGTTGTATGATAAACATTTATTTTGTTCGTTGAATGATGTATTTTTACTATTTTATCACACACACACACACACACAAACGAATATCGTGGAAGAAGACGTATATCATGATACCATTTGAGCTTTCCAGTGAAGCAACAATTAGACGCTTTTCCAGCAATTAGACTTTAATACGCTTTCGGGGGAGACGAAGCTATAATGGGTATATGTGTCAAGAGTCCCTTGCCCGATCAGTCACTGTCCTTCACGTTTTTAGGGCTCCTGGGGTGGGGGGCTTGTGGCCTCCAAGTTGGTGAGGAGAGAGAGAGGGGGGTACGGAGGGGAAATTCCCCCCAACAGTGACAGTAATGAAAGGCCGTATGAATGTAAAAAGCAAAGAACGACGAAAAAGTAACTATATTAATTCTCATGTGCGTGCTAGTGTGTGTGGATGTGTGTGTTGAGAAAGTGAAAGAGAAAACAAGAAACACTGTTGAAATGCTTGAGTCCTAGGCCATTAATTATTGATCACAAATAATTTCTGTTGAAGGACTCCTGCCCCCTTTGGTATAGGTAAGACAAAGAAAGTGTTTATTTGATAAGTAATGAATCATTAATTTTGCTTCAAGGATTATTAGGAATTTTCAGTTAAATCTTTAATGTGGTTTTAATTTATCATTCAAGTCCATTTTTGAGTCGCAAGTTACTTATTAATCTTAGAGTTTTGGGTACCACGTTATTTTTTCATATTTTGATAGAGGTTGATTCCCATTGCTTGGATGGAAAATCAAGAGGGTTGCCGAGTTTTCCCCACACCCTATTCACGCACACATTATTTATTGAGAAAAGGATACCGATTTAGCTTTTAATTCGAATTACCCTTGGTGATTCAATTTAAACTGAAAATCAACGCAATTGGGTGTTTAGTAGAAATAAATCGAAGAGAATAGTGTTCGATTCCGATGTGAGGTAGAAATGTATTTCTATTATACACGATATTGTATTGGTTTTATATCATACATTGACTCATGTAATATGTTAGTTTTAAGTAAGAAGAACGTATAACATGGTATGGCAAACATGGGTAAAGGTCTGATTCTTTAGCGATGCCACAAGCTACTTATATTTGAAGATTTTTGAATAGAGAGAGAATATTCTTCGAGTGCTTGGGTAACAATATTCAAATTATCATATGCAAAAGAAAATATACTGTACATCTCTTACTGTGATCAATTTATTAGGAAATTCTTTTGCTTTACAAGAAAATCCTCTGCTGTAGACGACTCCCAGGAAAGAATTAATAATCGCTTCCAGTAATCTTTTGGTTGCTTCTACATATTTCCCAGTAGAATGTTTTGTGCATGATAAGCAAAAGCCCACCAAAGATCTCATTGGGTTTGTCTTCGTGATGGAATAAAGAGCCTATTGTTCTGGGATATTTATATATTAATCTAATATCTAGAACGAGAAATGTAAATGGAATATCCTTTTGTAATAGTAGCTTTAATTTTCAGCATTGGGAGAAGTAAAGAAGACATTAAAAGGCATGAAAAGAAGCAAAGCAGCATGAGGTGATGGCCTAACAATTGATTAAAAAATAAATGGAAGAGATTCCGTTTTATTAAAACTCGTTGAACTTTGCACAAAATGTTTGCAAGAATGCTCTATACCTACAGCACAGAAAAATCTCTCATTATATTATTTCATGAAAAAGGGAGGCACAAATGACCTGAAAAGTTACCGCTCAATAAGTTTGCCCTCAGTGATTTTTGAAAAATATAAAAAATCGCATTAGGCCAAATAGAAAGACAACTAGATTTTAATCAACCAAGAGAGCAGGCAGATTTTAGAAGCGAGTATTCAACTACTGACCATATTCATGAAAAAATTCAGGTTGAGAAAGGAGTTAGGAAAGGAGACCCCATCGCTCCTAAATTATTCACATCGTGGTTAGAAGTTTTATAGAATTTAGATTGGGAAATATAGGAGTTAACCTTAATCGGAGAATACCTTACCAACTTAAGATTTACAGCAGACAAAGTTCTATTAGAGGATCATGGGAGGAATTGCAAAAGATGATAGAAGATTTGAATAGAGAACGCAGAAATATAATACTGAAAATGAATATTCGAGTAAACGTAGATAATATTCAGTGAAAATGCAGAGACAACAAATAAGGATTATGGTTGAACCTTCAGAGATTGTTAATGAATATGCTCACTTAGGAGAGAGAGTTAAGTGTTTCCCCAGGACATGAGAGCGAAATTAACAGGATGTGCAAGGGATGGAGAGCTTTTGGAAAAAAATAAGATTAGGAAACGTAATCGAAAGAAAAGTATTTAATTAGATGGTTCTACTAGTGTAGGAACCCTTACTAAAACCTTGTAACGTAAGCCAGTCACAACTCAAAGAGCTATGGAAAGAATAATGATGGGAATGACACTAAGAGACAAAAAAAAAAAAAAAAAAAAAAGCGACATGGATACGAGAGCAAACTAAAGCAGAGGATATTATAACAGCATGTAAGAAAAAGAAATGGGCGTGGGCAGGACATGTAAAGAGAATGACAGATAGTATATGGACAAAAAGGATAACAGAATGGGTTCCTAGAGATTACAAACGAAGCAGTGGAAGGAAGAGAAGACGATGGATTGACGAGCTTAGAAAATGTGCTGGTATAGACTGGCATACAAAGACCATAAATAGACGGGAGGGGAAAAACATGTCTAAATCTTTTCCTGTCCCGCAGTGGACTAACAATGGCTTTATATATATATATATATATATATATATATATATATATATATATATATATATATATATATATATATATATATATATATATATATATATATATATATATATAAGTAGTGGGGGAAAGGAATGTATATGGCTCACTATTGGCCGTGTCCTTTTTTTCTCATATACGGATCTAAACAACATATTTGTTACTAATAAGCCATAAAAATTTTATAACCAGTTTATGTGAGTAGGCTCTGCTCATAACGCATTTAAATTTTGATTGTGATCCCCCCTTAAAATAATTTGGTCATTAACATGATGAAGTTTCTTATATTTTTAACCTTTAAATGTTGAATAATTTGCAGCAGTATACAGCGATGTAATCCGTTAAAAATCGATGTTATGGAGCCAGTTCATTTAGTCTTTTGCTTCCTATATCGAGATTTATGCTAATGATAAACATTTAATGCATTGCGGTTACTCTTGGCTTTAGACGAGATTTTTTCTTCTAGGACGGAACATATCTTGCTCTTCTAGGAGAAGGACACTCCAAATCCAAACCATTGTTCTCTAGTCTTGGGTAGTGCCATAACCTCTGTACCATGGCCTTCCACTGTCTTGGATTAGTCCTCTTGTTTAAGGGTACACTCAGGGATGCTGTTCTGTCTTATTTCTATTCCTCTTGGTTTTTTGAAGTGTTCATAGTTTATATATTGAAGATCTAATTTAATGTTGTTAATATCCTTGAAATAATTAATTTCCATTGTTTATTAATTGTAATTTATTTATTACCTTATTTCCTTTCTTCATTAGGCTATCTTTTTCTCTAGGAGCCCTTGGGCTTATAGCATCTTGCTTTTCAAACTCAGATCATAGCTTAGCTTGTAATGATAATGAATCGTAGTAAAGGTTGAATAAAACAGGTGCCATGTGTACTTGCCTCCGAGCAGTTTCTCTATTTCACTATATTTTGTTCAGATAGCCATTCAGATCTTTCTCAAGCTCCTAGTCCATACATTTAACATCGATCTTAATTACAGAAACTTTTCTTTTCTCCTGTTTTTGTCATATGAATGCAATAACCAAATAGTTCATTACGTTAAACGCGTAGCTTATTTACGAGGACTGCAAACCTTGTTACTCCCCGAGTAAGAAGAAAACTACCGTACAACTCGTGAAATATTAACGATAAAAAGAATTTTGTAAAACAATACAACATAAATTTAGGGTCTAAACAGTGGAAGTACAGCAGAGCAAAATGTGAAAACGTAAGAAGCGACTTACTGCCCACGATCAGAGCAGGTTATGTTACATCTGAGGTGAAATCGCGAGTATGGCAATCGTGTAATCATCTTCGATACAGAATAATTTAACACAATTGATGTTTCCCAATTGGATATTCAGAAGGTTACATGATTTTCTAGTTTCCATTTCAACTTATTATTAGCATCATTTGTTTATTGATTTAATTACGTTATTATTGAATATTGTAAATATCCAAGTCGAATATACATTTAGTGCTGGGAAATATGCTCTAAATGTGGAATGATAAATTCATAAGGGCGATACCAATGGTATAACAAACGCAGGAATCTTTTACCACTGCTGCACTTAGGTAATGATAGTTTTATTGCATTATGTGATAAATTATATATGGTAGATTGAATGTGATTATTTAAAATTGGATTTTGGTGAAACCTAAGATTATAGATTTTTATCAGGCTCCTTATCGATGGTCTTCTCTTTTTGTTTGAGATTTTTTAGTCTGTGTTTTATGGGAACACATTTTCTCCGTCAATTGTCAAAGTATTTTTTCAAAACTTTTGCAGATTTCTGCTTCTCAGAACATTTATGGATAAGTGATATAATTATCTCCATGGTGAAATAGGAAGATTTTTTGAGCTGGTTGATGTTTTTATAATCCAAATGAATTATTTTTATTGGCTAACCGTAGCATATAAGGCTCTATTATGTATATCACTGGGTTCGTCTCCCTTTTCACATCACTCCGGGTACCCCAACCTGACTGTGGCAGTCCCCGAAGAGTAGCACAAACGTCAGCTGTCTCTTGAATTGACTTTTCTCCATCGAAGTCACAGAGGACATAAACTCATCTATCTCTGTCTTCAATAGGCGGCTCGAGCAATCTCAGAGGGAGGTCGTACTGGGTTGTCTTCTGTAGCATTGTGGGGATGCCCGAGTATGTCTCTCTCCCTCTTTTTTTTTTCCTTTTCCTCTATGTCGCCCATCTCCGTCTCTTCCGCCTCTTCCATCCCCACCCCCTCTCTTTTTGCCTCTTCTATTTCGGATGAATGACTTTGAATAAAACCGGACAGTGCATTTCCATGGTCCTTCAGTTTCCGTTGTGTGATGGCATTTTGAGTGGAGAATTATATTATCATTAGTTCTGTATTTTTTATTACTACACCTAATGCAACTTTTACTACTTTTTTTTTTTGGGGGGGGGGGGCATAGGCTAAATTTGGCATATTTAAAATATTTCGTTAAAGGTTTGACTGGATTCAATTAAACACTATAATTCATTTGCTTTCTCCGTTTTTCACAATTGAGTAAGAAATATTATTTACAGTAATTTGTGATGGCTACCATTCTTTCCATTCAATTACCGATATGATAAATAAGCTAGATATTTTAATATGTTTCTACCTAACCATTTTGATTCCTCCCTTTCTGCTGTGCTGAAATGTTTTCCATTCATGTAATAAATTAAGGCTTCAGTGTTGAATAAACTGAGTCCGTTAGAGGTTGCTTAATTATTTTCTTATATTTTTGTATATTGAACCTTTGCTATTACCGGTATAGATAGTAATTGAGCACAAATTGGTGAAGGTTCTTGATTTTATTTTGTTATTGTTTCCATTTTCACATTTGAATTTTGATCATATTTTACCAGTAGACCCCAGACTTTTAGTCACGAGCATATTTCAAGTCAAAACACTAAAATTTCTCAAGTAAATCGCGTCTATTCTCTACTTTATGACTTACATAATTTGAAAGGTACATTATGAATCAATTTAGAAATGGGTGTATTAGTATTTTCCTGTTTTACCCTTTTCTCTGAGAATCCAAAGATGTTATTTTGCAGGATTATTCCCATATGCATAAACAGAGCTCATGTTAAGTGATGAATCCAGGCTTGAAAGTCATTTTTTATTTAGTTTTTAATTATTAATATTATTTAAGTAAGTAACTGTTGAATATAAATACGTAGGGCATCTTGAAAATGTTATTACATTTCAAGTTGGGAAATTCTCAATACCAGAGGAAATCCTTGTAATTGTCAAGGTATGAAGCGTTTATTTCTGATAGGTCATTAATTGATAGAATGTAGTTTGTTTGTAGTAAATGTTGTACGCAATTTCCACATAACTACTCATGACTCCACAGTGTTTAAAAAATATATTTTTATAGTTTGTATTCTTAGTCTCATTTAATATGTTAAAGATTTAACTAAAAATCTTTTGACAGATTTGAATGTACATTGTTGGAATCGGGAACTCAAAAAGACCGCTGTTAAAGAATGGTACAAGTGTATATATACTTTTATGGAAATTAGGCTGTGGTCGATATTTTTATTACTGTTGCGGAACGAAAGTTAGCCAATGGTAAAGAACCTGGCAACACGTAGGTAGGTCAGAAGGATTCCTTACCAATTTACGGATAGATTGTTAAGCATAGGGAAGAAATGTGGAGCAACTTCGCAAATTCAGTTAGATAATCTGGTTTAATAACCAGAAAATGCTTGCATTTTGATGTCAGCTTTTTCATAGATGTAGGGTTTTTTCTTCTTTTTTTTACTTTTAGGTACAGCCTTTCGTCGTGTAGGAATTTAGCGGGGTTAGTTCCAGGTTTTGTATTGCTGGACCTAACCTAACCTAACGTAACCCCAGCCATATCCCTCCTCACCACATCCATCTATCTGAGCCCTCCCAACCTTCTATCTCACCCTCTCGTAACTTTTGATCTTCCAGAAATTATCAGATATACCTCCAGCCACCTATCTTCTCAGTCTAACCCGCTTAATCTTCAAGCTAATACATATGCAATCTTTCCCTCGTCCCAGCGCCTTTCTGACAATACAAGCAATACTCTATCTGTTGCACTACATTGTTCAGATACCCGAGACACTATTGTTGTTTGTCCTTCCCACTCTGCTCACAAGGTCGTTTAATTTTATTTTATCCCACTAAAGGCTAGAACATCCAGATTCTCTCATTAAAGTAGTTAACTATTAGATTTATTGTCATCTGTCATCATTACTCCAAAAATTGGTATCTGCTTATGTTTCCAATCTGTATACATTTTTTTCTCCTTACAGGTAAAAAATCTAGCTTTCTCTTTTAGAAAAAGAAATTTCTATTAAAATAATTTGCATTGCTACCACATCCATGCGCATTTATTATTCCCGGATTTTTATTTAGTATGCATATATATATATATATATATATATATATATATATATATATATATATATATATATATATATATATATATATATATATATATATGCTCACTAGGTCACTTGTGAATGAAGTTCGATAAAATCTTCTTAAACACCTTTCTACCACTCATATATTCAAAACATAGCTTGTGGCTGTGGATTTATGGGACCACAATCGATCTCACACTATTGCTCACAAATCCACTCATCTATAAATGTATAATAGAGTTTGCTGGTTAAAGAAAAATGGTGCGAGTTTCCTGTATGGACATTTTGGGATACGAGAAACGCTGAATTCTCTCTATATTATTGTTTTGATAAAAGCAATATATCCAATAACACGTTAAATTATCAGAATTTTCTACTTATCTGCTTTATCATTATGATGAATATCTGCGTAGAGTCCGGTATGATGTGGTACCTTTTTAGATAAATTAATATTATTGTCTAATAACCTGGGTGGTAATGACAAGTAATATTTATTATAGGCTAGAAACCATATGAAATTATTGTTAGCTGTAGTACATAAAAATTTATATCTATAATTTAGCTTCTTTGTTACTTAACTGACTTCTTTATTAGAAGGCCAGATGCTACGAAACATCTGATAAATCAAGGGTCTACTGTATAAATAATTTACGTATTCCTTTTCTTACCATAAGCAGTTTACCCCCCTACAAGTGGTGACTCCTGAAGTTTATATATAGTATCATCATCAGCCTTTTCAAGTTCACTGTAGAATAAAGGCCTCAGACATGTCCTTCCACATGCGCCTGTTTATGGTCTTTCTACGCCACTCCACTCCCGCGGATTTTCTTGGCTCGTTAATCCGTCATCTTCTCTTCCTTCCCTCGCTTCTTTTGCAGTCTCTAGGAACCCATTCTGTTATTCTTAATTTCCATATGTTGTCCGTCATTCTCATTATATGTCCTCTTTTATGTCCATTTCTTTTTCTTACATGTTGTCAGTATATCCTCAATTTGAGTTTTCTCTCGTATCCATGTTGCTTTTTTTTGTCTCTTAGCGTTATTTCCATCATTATTCTTTCCATATCCCTTTGAGTTGTAACTAGCTTATGTTCTAATGCGCTTGATTTGTAAACACCTAGGTAAGATTGGCTAGCATAGAACCCCTTGAAAAGAAGGGAAATAAGAGATGGAGAGCTTTTGATAAACATAATGAGTTTATGAAAAGTAAAATGCCACTTTTTCTAAAAAGAAAGTACTTAATAAGATGGTCTTACCCATATTAACTTATGCATCGGAAACTTGGAGTCTTACGAAAGCCTTAGAACATAAGCTGGTTACTGCTCAAAGAACTATGGAAAAAAGATGATGTGATTAAACACAATAAGAGATAAAAAAGAGCAACATGAATAGTGAGCAAATTACAGTAAAGTCGAGGGTATTTTAACATGTAAGAAAGAGAAATGGACATTGGCAGGATATATAATGAGTATGACAGATAATATATGGACATTTGGAATGACAGAATGGGTCCCTAGAGATTACAAAAGAAGTAGGGGAAGGAAGAAAAAACTATAGATTGACGAGCCAAGAAAATTTGCGAGTATAGCTTGGAATAGAAAGACCATGAACAGACGCGAGTGGAAGTTCATGTCTGAGTCCTTTGTCATGCATTGGTCTGAAGATATATATATATATATATATATATATATATATATATATATATATATATATATATATATATATATATATATATATATATATATATATATATATATATATATATATATATATATTCATCAGATGCTAAAGCAGTAGTGGCATAAACTATTATATAGCAGTGGTCTAGCTAAGGCTGATAATTATATACTGTATATATATATATATATATATATATATATATATATATATATATATATATATATATATATATATATATGTATGTATATATATATATATATATATATATATATATATATATATATATATATATATATATATATATATATATATATATATATGTGTATGTATTTATTCATCAGGTGCTAAAGCAGTAGTGTCATAAACTATTATAAGGCAACGCTTTTCCAGTTTCTGTATCTTTTATTGTTATTATTTTGCCAGGACACTCTATATAAGTGTTTGATAAACACCATCTTTCGCAAGATTTTGGATGCCACTCTCCTTTGAGGTAGGCATTGACGGGTACGGAACATAGATTGTTATGATATTTTAGACTTTGCATTAGTAACATATCTCAGATTTTTGTCATGACATTCGAAAGATCTGACTGTCAGAATGATAAATGGCTTTTACCTTCCTAGAATATTCAAGTGCTCAATGTTATATCGACAGGGATACTACTGGCATCTTTTTTATATTTTTAAAATATAAAAGTCCACTTGAGGACTGACTTGTTTTCATTTCATAGCTGGGGCCAAATTATATTCCTTCTTTATTTTTCCTTCACATTTTTTTTTGTATTCAAAATATTCTGGAGTGTTCGCGTACCTCATAAATTTAAAGTATATGTAACTTGTGAAAAGATAGTTAAGCTTAAAATGATCGATAATGCATTTATCATTGTCTGAATGTATGCCATATGCGAGTTGTATTAAAAAAGAATTTAATTCTAAATATAAGCAAAATACTTACACCTGTAAAGTCTGTTTACTCGTAACTTGTAAATAAGTCTCTTGTATTTTTTATAATCCTTTGGGGCATTGAAATATAGATACTTTATTCAATTATTTTGAAAGTTATGTATGTCGTATTTGAATGTAATTTAAAATATGACACGAGACCATTTTCAACAAATGCATCATTCCAGATTTATTTGTTTGAAAAGTGTGAAAAATTATTTTCATGGACTACAACTAGGCTACTCTACGCGCAATTTTTTAACGATATGGTATGACCGAATAAATATCTTAGATTGCTGAACCAAACGTAAAATCTTAGAGTGTATGCATCCTGACCTGTCAAAAAGGACGGCTAAATATGTAGATAGATATGCACACGCACACAAGCAGATTCATCCCTTCCCTACCCCCCTCCTTTTCTAGTTACAAGCTAGTTTGGGCAATTTGTGGGAGGTTGTTGTTCTGCCAGGGGTTACTGTTCAGCGATATATATATATATATATATATATATATATATATATATATATATATATATATATATATATATATATATATATATATATATATGTACAGTATATATATATACTAGTATACGCTACCCTTACACAAGCACATGCTCCCTCCTCTCACCAGGGTATGACTAGTGGCTCTTTACCCTACCCGAGGGATTGGGAGAGCAGAACATGACGGGAATATATATATATATATATATATATATATATATATATATATATATATATATATATATATATATATAGATATATATATATATATATATATATATATATATAAATATATATATATATTTATATATACTCTATATAAATGTATAAATATATATATTTATATACAGTATATATATACAGTATGTATATATATATATATATATATATATATATATATATATATATATATATATATATATTATATAAATATATATATTTATATACAGTATATATATATACTGTATCTATACATATATATATATATATATATATATATATATATATATATATATATATATATATATATATATATATATATGTATATATATATATATAATCAGACACTTGCTCCATGTTATATAGGGAGTATGTTTGTGTGTGTGTGTATATATATATATATATATATATATATATATATATATATACATATATATATGTGTGTGTGTGTGTGTGTGTGTGTATTATTTATATATATGTATATAAATATGTATGTATATATATGTATATATATATATATATATATATATATATATATATATATATATATATATATATATATATTATATAGCCAGAAACTTATCCTATATTATATAGGTTAGATGATCCTCTCTCTCTCTCTCTCTCTCTCTCTCTCTCTCTCTCTCTCTCTCTCTCTCTCGTGACGTTATTATAAATGAGAATTGTGTTCGATTCTTGAATCGGACAAGTAGCTGGGAATCGGTTTGTTCCTTAAAATATAATCTTTTGCATGTCTAATTGTTATCTATATACTCGATTATAACAGATCGTAGCTATTGCGGAGAGAGAAACAGAGATGATAAGAGAAAAATGCAAGATGCAAGTGTATAATATGGCAACGAGAGCCCTCGACAAGATCCTCACTTCGCTGTGATGATGATACCATTCAGAAGATATCCTCTCGTGGAATTCGATAGATAAGGTAAAATTCCCTTTTTTTTTTTCAAAGTAAAGTACATTTTCACAGCGCGCAATTTGATGTAATTACATCCCTTTTCCCTCACTGAATTTTTATACAAGAAATCTCTGATATTGATAGCATATTTTCAATTTTGTATATAATGTTACCGGCCGTAAATGTTCAGGCAGGGATAAAAGTATGTTTGTAGGTTTGGTTGATTTTTGTCTCGATCTGTTTAACTGTAACAGTTGTAATAGGATACATTGTTACTTTAAAATATTTGATCAAAACTTTCATGAGAAACTGGTATACATTTCAGCCTTTAAAGTGTTTAAATTTCGATATATATTGGCTGTAATCACATTCAAAACGGAGTGCGTAATGTGTCAAACATCATTATTATATCAAGTGATTATGGTAAATGTTCATACATCAAAACCCCCTAAAACAACAACTTACCAAACTTTACGAAGGATATATTACAAAAATAGCTTTGAAACAACAACAAAAATCTCTCTCTCTCTCTCTCTCTCTCTCTCTCTCTCTCTCTCTCTCTCTCTCTCTCTCTCTCTCTCTCTCTCTCTCTTTTATCATCAACAGAAACAGCAGCAGCGAGCGAACACCATTGTAGCAAAATGCAGTCTTACATCTCACTCAAGAGGCACCGGCTTTAACACTGGCTAGAACGTCTTCTTTTGTGATAAAAGGAGGCAGATAGCATCGGACGCTGTCAGGCTGCTGTCACTGGTGTCCCGCCCCTGTCATGGCTTTTGCTGCCCTGTTCACCTGTGTCGCTTCTGACGATGGTTCCACAGAATTTAGAAGATCGACAGTCACACCGACGGTGGTTCCATATACTGTAGTTTCTCCTTGTCTCTGTGTGTCTGTCTGTCTTTCATTGTTGATCACTATACAATGGCAAGTTCTAGGAAATTAAAATATATTTGGTAATGTTAAGTATGAGCAAAGAACAGGTTGTATTTAGTGTGTAGATAGAAAGTATGAAGAAGAAGAATGAATAAGAAAGAACGATGAGATCTCCTTCTCTCCTTATCCTGCATGCAAAACATATGCAAATGGGAGCCACGTAAGTTGAGAGCGCCACTAACCTTTTCCAAATTCCTCTGGGTGACAGCGATGCCATATCGGAGTTCCCGTAAGGCTTTTGGACTCGAAATGCACCATTGGGGATTCATACGTCACGAAGAATGAGCTCCCGGACAGTTGTCTGTGACAGTGGTGGTCCAAGATGCGTTGTCGGAGGTGTAAAAGGGCAGGACGCCTGGACCGGAGAACCTCGTTCATTGCATACATTATATAGCTCATCGTATGAGGCGTGTTAATCTAGCCTCTTACCTCCTTCCATTCCGTGTTAAATTAGGTGATGAGCAGGCAGAGAGGTAGTTAATGCTAGGAAAGACAAGGAAGCAGCCATTTATGTCGAGTTTTCAGTTGCGCAGAACAAATGACAGTTTTCAACCATACTATTGCATGGTTCCATCTCTCTCTCTCTCTCTCTCTCTCTCTCTCTCTCTCTCTCTCTCTCTCTCTCTCTCTCTCTCTCTCTCTCTCAAGACAGGTGGTTCTGTAACTCCTTACGTGCCTTATCTGCTGAAGGAGGCGTTGGCTCAGATTCTGTCGGGAAGCGGGAATTGTCCGCATGGCAATTTTGTTTCTGTTCTCTTTGAAGATGGTGGTGATAGTGACTTTGATCGAGACTGGCCGCTTGTGCGATGTTGCTGTCTTATTCTAGGCTTTTGATATAAACACCCATTCCTTTGTTTCTTCTTCATTTATGGTCGTTCTGATTGTTATCACTAGTGCAGATTTTAGGTGTATTGATATTATTATGAAATGGTGTTGATGGCTGAATGGGAAATGGGATAATACTCTACTGCCGCATTGAAGTCTAGTGTTGCTCCCGTTTCATTTTGTACTGGATTTGATTAGGTGCTGTATATAAAAATTTTATTTTTGAACATTTTATGGTTATTTAGAGACGAATTTTCATTTCGATTACGTTTTCCAGGATTTTACAAAGTATCTTAACAAATAATTATTTTAGTTATTTTAAGGATTTTAGTTACGTTTGTTGCTAGATTTTATATTTCGCTTTATTTCTTTGTATATAATGAATGGTAGATTTGAAAATTGTTATGTGAATTGCAATTCTCCCTTAATTCAAGTTTTGTTCGCTGTAAAACATTCCCTATGAAATATAAGATATATCGAAAGAGATAATTGCGACAGTACTCTTAAGAATATCCGACAGTTCTTGATTACTATAGTTTCATTTTTTGCCAATATTTTTTTTTTCAGAGATGTTTTTAAAGTTTTAAATTAGTTA
>NC_090745.1:87689858-87718837 GCF_036898095.1 Palaemon carinicauda
TTTATAATCTTAGACTCCCAGTCATTTTACAGTATTAAGGTGATATATCAATGGCAGAAATTCTTTGTTAGATGTCAGATATTTGTGTACTTGTGAAGCCAAAAATCTGGGGTATGAAGAGAAGTAATAGCTCCATCTTAAAATCAATATCTTAACAGGAAGTGAAATTATCAAAATATTGGTTCAAATCTCTGGCGTCAGAGAATGGAAATGAAAACACAAGGAAATTTTGTTTGGGCTTCAAGTTTCTTTGACCTTGCATTGCTGACTTGTAAGTATATATTTGTTTATCAGTCTATTCTCAATATTGGAATTCTATAATATGGAAGTGTTCTTTTAATTTGTAAGGCCAATTAAACTTATTAATGGTAATGATTATAACAAAAGAGTAGTTTTACCCGCAGATGCAGAATGGGTTGTAAAGTAAATGTGACAAGTCAAGACTGAATAAAATGAAAAGGTGAGACCGTCGGTCGCTCGGTTCCCGTACTGTAATGTCACTGGTGTCTGTCGACTGGGCAATGCATTTAATTTTCTGATTCTACTCCTATTGTTATCGTTCAATTATTATTATTATTATTATTATAATTATTATTATTATCATTATTATTATTATAACCCCGGTTGGGAAAGCAGAATACCACAAGACCAAGGGCTCCAGTTCGGGAAACATTCCAGAAAGGAATGGGAATAACAAGCAAACTATACTATAAGAGATGAACAAAATATATAGACCTTTTTTTCTCAGTAACAATGTAAAAATTGGTCAGTCATATATAAACTATAAAACAGATCAGTCAAGTTGGTTGATTGAAATATATTTGCACAAATAAATGCCCCAAATAGTTATAATGAAAAAAAAAATAAATATGTACTACTTGACTAAGGTGGTATTGTCAGTTATTTTACACGATTTGATCAGAGAAATGCCAGATATCACCATTTGGCCACGTTTTGAGAGAAAAGCCCCACAAAACAGCATCACTGGTGACAAGTGCATCGTCCTATCGATGTGCTCTGGTGACGTCACAGTGAGTGGGAAATTAGCGATTGAATTGCTCGGCGAACACAGCTCATGTTATTTCGTAGTGTGACAAGTTCTGTCCTAATTGCTGTCGTAATAAAATTGATTGCAAGTGCAATTATAAACTGGATATTATCGTTTATATATATATATATATATATATATATATATATATATATATATATATATATATACAGTATGTATATATATATATATATATATATATATATATATATATATATATATATATATATATATATATATATACACAATTCCGGTTAAATGATTTTGGTGTAATTAATGGGTAAATGATTTTGTTACTTTTTCCACTTTATCGCATGAATAAAATAAGGTTACTATGGTTTTTTTTATATATATGTATATTTTCAAATTTTTTTTTCATGTAGTTGGCAAATTTTTTGACATGTTCAATCCCTACATTAATTTTGTAGGCTATATTATGCAACTATTGGGGATTAAAGATATAATTAAAAGCTTAATTGGATATTAGCCAGTATTCTCGTTGGCAATATGATTTGATTTAAAAGAAGTTCTTCAGAAATCATAAGGTAAATATAAAGGCAATGAAGTGCCCTTCAATTCCAGCCAAATGGCGATTTTGAGCACCTGACTGCATTAATATGTTTAAAATTCTTCAGACATCTTCAAATAAACTAGTAGAAATAACGTGTTTTTTTTTTTTGTTTTTTTTCTTTTTTTTGATAAAATAGCTAAATACAAAGAAAAGTCCTTTAGCAATATTGATATTTTTGGACACTAATGGTGTAAAAATTTCTCTATGGACACTGAACCATCATAAGAATCAATTGAATTTACCAGAAATGCAAGCATATTTGCAAAATTATAAATAAGAAGGATACATTCAAAACTTAAACAAACACACACACGTTTTTGTATGAACTTCCAGGGTTCAAATGTTTTACTCTATTCACGGTATGTGACTAGAGTTCAATTCCATATAGAGGAAACTCCTATCGGGTAAGGGGATCGAAATGAAACCTGTGGGTTTTTTTTTTTTTTTTTTTTTTTTTTTTTTTTTTTTTAACCTACATCATGATGCGACTAAGATATCAAAAGGTCTAGTGATCTATTTGATACGTGTGTGATATTTTTATCGTTGATATTTTTGAATTTCTTTCATACCTTGTATAACTTTTGCACCTGCATTTCTGTATTGACGTCCACTTGAGGAGGAGCACGGCTTGGCTTAAACCCGTCGTGATGTAGATTGAAGCACTCCATAAAAACTGGTATTTATTTGTGATCATTCCCTAAAACAGTTTTTTCCGCCTGTTTTGTGTAAAGTGCATTGGGCCTGTGCTGATCTGTGAAATATATACATGGTGATTGGTCGCATCCAAAATGGGCAATGGCCCCAGGCTGGCAGCCTCTTCCCCCAAAAAATTACCGGAGAGCAAACGGTTATGAACTTCTATGGAAAAACGTTTGGTTAAAGAATGTATACACTATATATATATATATATATATATATATATATATATATATATATATATATATATATATATATATATCAGATGGTCCTACCGGTATTAGCTTATGCATCAGAAATTTGGAGTCTTACTAGAAAATTAGAGCATAAGTTAGTTACAACTCAAAGAGCTATGGAATAACACCAAGAGACAGGAAAAGAGCAACATGGATACGAGAGCAAATTAATGTATAGAATATTCTAACAAGAAGTAAGGAAAATAAATGAACACTGGCAGGACATATAATGAGAATGTCACATAATAGATGGACAATAAGAATAACAGAATGGGACTCTAGAGATTGCAAAATAAGCAGGTGAAGGAAGAGAAGACGTCGAATTGACGAACTAAGAAAATTTGTGGATATAGACTAACATATTTAGATTAGACAAAAGGAAGGGGTATGGTATGTCTGAGGTATTTATCCTGCAGTGGACTAGTAACGGCTGATACACACACATACACACACATTATGCATATATATATATATATATATATATATATATATATATATATATATGTATATATATATGTATATATATGTATGTGTGTATATGTATATATGTGTGTATATATATATAATATATATATATATATATATATATATATATATATAATGTGTGTGTATGTGTTTACGTGTTAAACATACTCTCGTTTCTTGCTCAAAGACGTCTGTGGCTGTTCTTAAATGTAGAGAGAGAGAGAGAGAGAGAGAGAGAGAGAGAGAGAGAGAGAGAGAGAGAGAGAGAGAGAGAGAGAGAGAGAGAGAGAGAGAGATTCAAAAGAAAACCGCACCCTTCTCAACCACCGTATTATAGCAATTACCCACAATTAAAAGTACCGGTGTAATAATAGTCTACATACACATATAATGATGCACGATGTTGCAAAAAAAGTAAAATAAGTAAGTTATCAACAAGCGAATTTTCATGTTAGATTAAAAATGGATCACCGACATTAGCCTTGGGAGGGTGACTCTTTTTTTTTCTTTGTACTAGGTTGGCTATAAATAGGAAAGGGAAAATGTAGCTTGAATTTAACGTTGCTTTTGTAAGTATGGATTATATATATATATATATATATATATATATATATATATATATATATATAGATAGATAGATAGATAGATAGATAGATAAATACAATGCGTTGTATATATTCATATCACGTATATATATATATATATATATATATATATATATATATAGATAGATAGATAGATAGATAGATACAATGCGTTGTATATATTCATATCACGTATTTTATATATATATACAGTATATATATATATATATATATATATATATATATATATTTATATATATATATATATATATATATATATATATATATATATATATAAGGGCACACACTAATATACAGTATATTAACGACAAATCACTAGAACATGCGATGTTTCCAGCTGAAAAATGTTAAAGGAAACGAAGAGAGGGCCATGTAATTTTTATTGATTCGTTTCTGATAATGATTTTAATATGATTAACCTCCTCGTACTATCTTTTTCAAACAGTCCGTGCTTCAGCCTGGAATATTAAGCCCATTCGATATCAGTGTAATTTTAGGAAGCAGCCCACTTAAGAGCCTGAAGTACTGAAACCATTCGAAAAGAACAGAAAACTTAATAATACATCGATAAAAAATCTTCCTGAAGCAGATAAATGGCTGTATTAACGAGACTCCATGTAATCGATGTAAAAAAAAATAATATCGGGCAAACTGGTAATGTATTGGGAATAAGGTTAAAGCAGCATATGTATAATGTAAAAGGAGGTAATATTGGCAGCATCCTCCAAATAAAATGAATGCAGTCACACCAAATGGAAAGCCGCGAAAGAACTATGTTGTAAAGATATTATAAATCGAAATATCATTGAAACATTAGTTACAAAAAACAATTCTCAACAATTGCACGAAGCCAGTCCTGTTGTTGAAAATTCTTTTTTGTAATAAACGGAATGAACTATCACTATTGATGTTTTTTTTTTTTCATACAATTCTCGTTTAATTGGTTTTGCTCCCTCTTTCTTATATATATATATATATATATATATATATATATATATATATATATATATATATATATATATATATATATATATGTGTGTGTGTGTGTGTGTGTGTGTGTGTATTAAGTGTATTTTATGTTTTTATATGTAAAATATAAACATTATATATACATACATACATACACACACGCATAGATATATATGTGTAAAGAAATTATTTTTTATTTGCAGCTTGTTGGAATATCAGTTTATAAGATTAAAAGATGAGTGAAAATGAAAAGAATTTTTGTTAATATGGTAATTTTCTTGTGCGTCTTTAGATATTTTATAAGCCTGCAATTTGTACTATCTTTGTAGATTATTACTTCTGAAATGTCTTTGGTTCCAAAAAGCTATTGATGGTTTTGTATTTTAAAAACTTTGTATGTGTTTAACCTTTGGAAATGAAGACGTGTTAATTAGTAGTAATATCAAGTGAAACAATAATAAGGATAATGGTAATTATTATGTAAATCATAGCAATAATAATTGTGAAAACTATAATTACTAAAAAGACGTTTTGCGTATGAAACAATCTGAGCATCGCAAGCTTCCTTTGACCTCTCTATATCGAGGATTAACCAAATTATCCATTCTGTGAATTGAAGTTTACAAAGATGATGATGATGATTATTATTATTATTATTATTATTATTATTATTATTATTATTATTATTATTTGTATTTGTATTATTATTATTGTTATTATACAATTACCAAAAAATTATGATATTCGCAAGTTTTGAAGCATCCGCTAAGAAAATGTGAAAAGATAAGTATTTTTTTTTTTTAACAATGTAATGGCATCTCTTCTCAAGAATTGCCTATATGTAGATTTTATCTAAAGACATGGATGTACAGATGTTTTCAAAATTTAATTGATTTTCTTTATGAATGTGAGATGCGTATTACGTTTTATTTTAAATTAAACGATAAAAATCGGGAAAAGTGAAAAGTAGCAACAACACGTGAAACGTATTCTGAATATAATTTCAGATTGCATACGCCCTACAGAAGAATGATAGATAAATATTTCAATAATTAAGTAATTAAGGTACTTCTGTAATTGTTTACACTCTAACAGGCATGTTTTAGATAAGGTATTATGCAAATAAGAAACAGACATATCGGTGGTGGAAGGGTCAACGTCGTTAGCCGCCAATTCATTAACGTCAATTTGAAACAACAAACATATAATTACACTCACCAAAAAAAGCCATTTCCATTGGCCCATCGTAAACGAATGATTCCCAAGTGTAGCATCTAAAAACAAACAAACGAAATAGTTCGAAGCAAATTTCATAACTTTTTATATGACAATCAGTGTTTAAATGATCAAGCAAAGCAATAGGATAAAAGGAATTAGAATTTAAAATATAGCAATGAAAATAGGATTATTGTAGAAAATACAATAATTGTATGTAACCACTCTCTCTCTCTCTCTCTCTCTCTCTCTCTCTCTCTCTCTCTCTCTCTCTCTCTCTCTCTCTCTCTCTCTCTCACACACACACACACAAATTTTTCGATGGCGCCACCCGTTACAGCAGGATTGGATCCTTTGGCAGGTAAGAGGTTGAGGCGTGACTCACCCGAGTTTAGGAAAGTAGCAGATGGAAAGTTTCCGTGATGAGGCCCCTACGATTGTGGCCACAGGAGGTTACCAGAGTGGCCCTAACACCTGCATCTCTTCACAGGGCCTGGCTGTCGGTTTCGGAGGGTCTCTGGAGTGTTTCCTGCAAGATAGAAGATGTAAAAGGAAAGGCGAATTGATAGTTCGTGGGTATCGAATAATCGAGAGGAGAATGAGTCATCGGGTTTATGTTTACCGAAACGTATTTGATACATGTTTATTCGAAAAAAAAAATAAATAAAAAAAATACATCCACCAGGTATGAAAGCATTCATTTTCTTGGAATGGTAAAATCGCAACCTTTTCCAATATTAGGATAATTTTTGTTGTTTAGGAGATTATTTTGAAAGAGATTGGCTGTTGATGCGTTAAACTTTAGAATTCCGAGATACCTTAAATAACGTGTTCTTGTTCATATTTGAAAGTTGATTCTTCGAAAATTCCGATAAGAAATGGCGTATCAATTGGGTTACAAAAGCTTTGATAAATCAGTTTCAATCACTTTTACTTGCATAGTAGGATATTCAGTAATAAGTTTCCTGATATGCCTTAATAACTTTCTAGATAAACGAAATCGTTAAAAGTCATAAGTGAAGTAAACGTTTTGAATAGGATGGTCAAGATTAATTAACGAAACACAGTTCTAAATTGATATTTTCATTTGAAGCATTAAAACTCGAATGAACCGAGTTGTTTTCATAAGCTTAAAACTATTTGTACTTTACTATTTTGTTCCTAGCACTATTGCGTTGTAATCTGTATCCAAAGGATTGTTTACATGGTGCTTTCCACCGCTAGTATGATTCTTTTGTTGTAATGTTCACATAAAACTTCGTAGCGAATCGAAAAGGCTATAAATATTACCATATTTATAAAATTGATAAAATAGTCTTCGAAAATAGTTGCTTTGTATCAAGATTATTTATAATGAAATTTATGAATAATATATTTCTAAGTGCTCATCTTCTAACGGGCCTTTCTTATCTAATTTCAAGAAAATGTGTAACTTAAGATACTCCCTTAATTTACATCTAATATTGAAACAGTTGGAAGCAAGTGGGTCTTTTCTTAGTATCTTATTGAATTTTTAAGTAGCATATTGCAAAGAATTTTTGTTGACCATAGGAATTTGATATCTGGTGTTAATCAGGGTAATTTTCTTGACCTATTTTTGTTCATACTATATACACATGATATTCGGTTTTGCCTAGAAAACAAGCTCGTTGCATATGCAGATGATGCTACACTCGTTGTTTCAATTCCATCTCCGGAATATATACTAGGGTTGCTGAATCACTTAATAGAGATCTAGCTAAAATTTGGGCATTTCGCAAATTATGGGGTATGAAGTTGAGCTCTAACAAAACTCAAAGTATGATTATGTAACTAGGTCGAGGTCAGTGGCTTCTCAACATTCAGATCTTTGCATGGATAATGTTTCTTTAACTATATACAACTCACTTAAAATTTGAAAAATTAGTTTTGATTCCTAATTGCAAATTTACTTTTGAGAAACAGATTCGGACGGTTTATTCTTGAATTGAACAGTAATTGTTTTATTGAGGAAGTCTTAAGATTTTCGGTGATGAATCTATTTTGAAGAAATGTTTTAATTCTTTCATTCTACCTTGTTCCGAGTATCATCATCATCATCATCATCATCATCATTATTATTATTATTGTTATTATTTTGTATAACTTCATGAATTTGACAGAAAGGTCCCTTATTGTCCTATAATAAGATTAATAAAACGATACTTCTCCAAAATGCCAAGTTGGTTAGCTTGTAATAATCCGCTTTCATATGTTTAAAAGAAATATAGAATCAGAAGTGATAAGGTCTTTGTTGGAACGAAAATAAGAGTTATAAGAGTTTAATCTGAAAGATTTTTTCAAAGTTGTAAAATTAGCAAAATTGGAAAAAAGAGCTTTTACCTCAGATGATAAGGGCCATAAACTGTTGCATGTGTTTAGAGGGTAAACATCCCTAGAATGAACAATAATTTATTTTTGATAAAGAAGCAAATATTCACCCAAATAGCAATGAAATTATGTAATGTCAAGCAATAACAAAAACCGTCATTTAAAAATGACTTTATTACGTGCTCACTACTAATATTGTGGTAAATGTATAGCGCGCAATGCAAAATATTGTCTTTTGTTCATATATTGTCGTACGCTTACTGGATGCTAAACGATTGTTGTGACATTAGATAAGATCATAAATTGAGTTTAACGTCTATGTTATTAATAAGTTATATATTTCATACACGCGTTACCAGATGATTTTATATCTGATTTCTCCTCTCAACTCCAAACTAGTAAATACTCCCTGTTACCATATTCCTTTAAATTTCTTTATGAAAAAAAATCATATTTTTTATTATTTTTTTTTTTTAATATTCTAACTAAATTTATTCGTATGTTCAATTCTGTGCCTGTATACGTAATTAGTGTTATTTATAGAAATATACACATGGTTGTATTTTAAAGAAAATTTATTTATTTAGAAATCGCCTGTATTAAATTAGTTTTTTTTTTTTTCAAAAGAATTAGCGATTGTGATGTAACATTAAGAATATACAAATTTTTGCTGGTCCTTGAAAAATACAGCTTTGTAGTATTCTAAATTACTTACAGATCGTTTGTTTCTTTTCAATTTATTTTCTTATATTTTTAACATGTGATATCCGCATAATTCTTCCGTTGGAGTTTCAATTTCTTTATATTTACGAATAGATTGTGCAGACTGTTTTAGGAAGGGGGGGGGGTCCTTCAAGGTAGAAGGTAAAAAAAAAATGGAAGAAAGAAGCGTTAAAACTTTACCATTGGACAATCATCACCATTACTTAAACATTTTATTAACTGCACAATTATCGAGGAATAAACCTTTTTGTTTACCGATTACACAAATCTTGAAAGAGATAAGTATTGGATATATATCAGTCTTCGAGTTTGTCTTAACCACATCCCGCGTGTTAAACACCTTCCGGTCATTAGCCCTAGATTCTTATGGGTTCTTTGTGCTCCCACACTTCAGCACCCTCAGTTAATCTGGTCCAACATGGGAAAGTAACATCTTTAAAATTTCTAATTTCCAGTCGAGTGAAGTAGCCATGAAATTATCTTTTTATTCTAAGTTATTTCAAATATTTTTGGTCTTTAATTATATATTTGCTAAAGAAATTTATCCTGATTTTTACGGGAAATAGCTGTAATTTGTTAAACTTATGTTAATTACGCTTATTCATTTACGTTCTATGATTATCAAATTAACTAATTTGTAACGGTAACTGTGACAAAACTTCCTTTTAACCCGTATGATAAAATGTTTTGATTGGCCAAATGTTTTAGTCCCTTTAATTGATAAAGATTATATATATATATATATATATATATATATATATATATATATATATATATATATATATATATATATATATATATATATATATATATATATATATATATATATATATATATATATATATGTAAACTGTATATATTACTTTATTAGTGGGTTTGATTTTCTGTGAGTGACCAGACTAGTCTCTCAACATCGCTTTGACCAGTGTGGTCAGGAAAATGGCCAAACCTCAGACATGACTAAGGACATGTCTGAAGCCTTTGTCCTGCAGTAGATTAGAAACTATGGTTAGAGAGCTATTTAGTGCTTTGACTGGCCAGATAGTACTTCATCGGATCCCTGCCTCTGGTTACGGGTATTTTTTCCTTTGCCTACATATATACCGAATAGTCTGGCGTTTTCTTTACTCATTCTCCTTTGTCCTCATACACTTGACAACACAGATTACCAAACAATTCTTCTTCCCTCAAGAGGCTAACTACTGCACCGTAACTGTTCAGTGGCTACTTTCCTTATGGTAAGGGTAGAAGAGACTCCATAGCAATAGTAAGCAGCTCTTCTAGGAGGACACTCCAAAATCAAACCATTATCTGGTCTTGGATAGTGCCATAGCCTCTGTATCGAAGTCATGCACTGTTTTGAGGTAGAGTTATCTTGCTTGAGGGTACACTCGGGCACAATTTCCTATTTCATTTCTCTTCCTCTTGTTTTTTAAAGTTTTTATTGTTTATAGATGAAAGACCTATTCTAATGTTACT
The DNA here is from genome assembly GCF_036898095.1 of Palaemon carinicauda. Lineage (NCBI taxonomy): Eukaryota > Metazoa > Arthropoda > Malacostraca > Decapoda > Palaemonidae > Palaemon > Palaemon carinicauda. The sequence continues at coordinate 87,700,215 of NC_090745.1, forward strand.
GTTCTTAGAATATTTTGTATTTTCCATTACTTCTCTTGTAGTTTATTTATTTCCTTTCCTCACGGGGCTATTTTCCTTGTTGTAGCCCTTGTTCTTAAAGCCTCCTGCTTTTCCAACTAGGGATGTAGCATATGAAACAATAATAATAATAATGATAATAATATATATATATATATATATATATATATATATATATATATATATATATATATATATATATATATATATATATATATATATATATATGGGTGTGTGTGTGTTTGTGTGTGTGTGTGTGTGTGTCATATAAGGTCACAGAAATAGTGGAAAGAGTAGGGTTAGTTTTAGATTGTTGACTAATTAATGCCCTTATGTCTTCCGAACATGCCACTTCTTACTTGTCTTCGTCCGATGGTGTGAAAATAATATTTCTTTTAATTGTTAATGAAAGTATTTTCCATTTGAAAACTAGACACTATTGCGCCAAATGCTTATGCATTTGTTTACGAAAGAATATGTACTCAACTGTTCAACATGCTTTAAGAGCATCTATCCTATATATTAAAGAGCAAGTATCTGGCTATATATATATATATATATATATATATATATATATATATATATATATATATATATATATATATATATATACAGTATGTATGTATGTATATATATATATATATATATATACAGTATGTATATATATATATATATATATATATATATATATATATATATATTTCCTGTAACGCTCAGGGGGAAGAGGAGTAGTCGTACCCTGGTGAGAGGGGGTACCCCGAGAGGTACACTCGGAAATCACACTCCCACAAATTGCCGAACCAGCGGGTTGTAGTTAGGAGAGAGGGAGGGGAAGGGAAGGGTTAAATTTCTGTGCGCATATCTAAATATTTAGACGTCATTTTTGACGGCTTTTACACTAGTATAATATTAAAAGGAAAAAAAAGTATCGCTAAAAACTTCGTAGCACAAGTGTTTTCAACCGCCAAATGAATAGAATTGGCTTCATCTTGTTCCTGTCACTAGCAAGAGGTTGTTTCATGCGCAGTGATATATATCTTGGAACATATCTCCGTATATATCGAGTCTCCTCCTCCTCCTCCTCATCACCTCCCTCCCCAATTTCTCAATCCCTCCTGGTTCCTCATCCCTCCCGATCTGCCAGGTAACTATCTGAAGTTAAGAGGTCTGTCGGGGCGTATTTTAGCCAGCCCTCTCAATCCATCATTATTATAATGTCAATAATGATTACTTGGAACCGGCCTATGCAGGGAGACAGGAAGGGGGGCTTGGGGAGGGGTAGATGCGTGGGATGGGGCCAAAGACCAGTTTGATAGGAGAGAGGGTTGATGTCTTTTGTTAGCCTGTTTATGCCGATTAAGGACGTGTGTGCGACTGTGCTTGAAACTTGTTTATTGATATGCGTATTGTGATGACTTCTATGCTCACTTTACTCTTTACCCCCTTTTTTCTATAATTTTGAGAAAATGTAAGCCCTGCTCTTCATATATAGAATGGTTTTGTTAAATACGCTGCTGTTTCATTGCTTCTTTTCGCCTGAAGCTTGTACTGTTGTAATTTACAGCATATTATTTTATGGCTTAATTTCTCTCTTGGTTTTTGAGTAACTTGAGAACAAGCGCTAAACCTTCATTTGTCTTTTCATTCGAAATAAAACGAAGGGTAAACTTAAATATCCCCGATCTTTGATTTCATGGCGTTATTGCATGATTGATGGATGTGGACATTGGAAGATCTCAATCTAATGCTCTGTAAATGCACCGATAAAGGGTTTGACGTGAACGGTTCTGTTTCCCATTTAGCTCAATGTGATACCAAACAGAGCGAGTAAATCAATATTCATTTTATTGTTTACGGTGTGATCTGTGCATTACCTTAGGAACTCAAACGCAAGTGAATTACAGTTTCTGTAATATTGATCATATTGCGTATTTATTTATCTATTGAATATTATATACCTTTTGATTTGTTAATCGGATTATATCATTATTGATATGAAGTGGTTTCATTGTGAAGATCCAATAGGGTTTGGTTTCGACAATTTGCTCTTTGGAATGTTAGATAATAAGAAGGGTTCGCATTTGATTAATTTTGAAAGATTTTTATGTTTCTTTTTTCTTACTTTATTAATATATATAATACTAATATTTATAAGCCTATATATTTATGTTCATGTACATACATACTTACGGTACACACACACACACATACACACACGCATATATATATATATTTATATATATATATATATATATAAATATATATATATATATATATATATATATTTATATATATATATATATATATATATATATATATATATATATGTGTGTGTGTGTGTGTGTGTGTGCGTGTGTGTGTGTGTGTGAGGGTATTATTTGTACGAGTTTATTATAAAGTCCAACATTCACTACGATTTTGAAAACCCCTGACAGTCACTACTTATTGCAGGTCACACACCCCTCCCAACTCTGAACCATAAAAAATGAACGACATTGCATCCGCATTTATAGTAAGGTTAGGTCTATATTTCAGCTTGCAAATAATACCATAATTTGCAACAATGCCTTCTTTAGGAATGGCGTTGACCATGGAGGTAAAATGCATTGTCTAAACAACTGCATTGCGGAATTCTGGTAAAGACACCATGGTAAGAAAGCCTACATCAATTGATAACATTTCATGGAAATAATGATAGGCACTAATAAAGTTACATTTGGGCCATAATCCACGTTTTTATGGGAGGACATTTAATCACCAAATCCCAAAATCAACATACACTTGCAAAGAATATTGCGCGGGGCCAGCGATTTGAGGTCAGTCGATTAGTCAATGATTGTCCCAATCGCTTTAGTTCCATGTTGAATAATTGCTTAGATGGTTCAGATTTCCGTAAGGAAGTAGATACATTTTGAGTCAGTAGAACTTCAAAAGTTCAAAGTTGGAGCAAATGCATTTTTGTTGACCAGGCGGACATGAGTCTTTTTATAGTTTATTTATGACATTTGTTTTTGATGTTGTTAATAGTTTATATATGACATGTCTGTTTAGAATGATTTATTGTTAATTTGTTCTCTTCATTTAATTATTTCCTTATTTCCTTTCCTCACTGGGCTATTTTTACCTGTTGGAGCCCCTGGGCTTATAGCATCTTGCTTTTCCAACTAGGGTTGTAGCTTGGATAGTAATAATAATAATAATAATAATAATAATAATAATAATAATAACATTTTCATTTTACCGATCGTAGCACAGAACAGACTATAAATCATCTACGTGTTGTATTACAGTCTCGTCCATTCGCTGTATCTTTTCCTTGAAAGCATAATTCATAAATTTCTCTCAGAAACCTCTTGTTAACTCAATTCCACTAATCAAAACAAGTTAAAGACACAACGCACCTTGGTAATTATTGATTGATTACAATCACTTTTGTCTAATTAAAGTTATTTGAGACCCACTTCTTCGGGGCATCTCTCCTTTTCTACACAGACAGTCACCTTGGATTTGAAGATATCCATTTCCTGAAACAATTGGCGAAATTTTGCTTCTTATTATGTCTCTCGTGTATATTTGTATTTTATCAATTGTGAAAGAGCATAAGAAAGTAAACTATCTGAAGCTCCTATTGAAGTCTCATGAAAGAATTTCAGTTTTATATTTATGTAAGAAAGCTTATTGCTTGTTAATTCTTTTATCACAAATTCTGTGTTCGATGAGGTGAAGTGTTATCATACATTTGCATCTTTTCAAACGGGTTTCACCATCGTGGTTTATAGTGTGTCTCTTGGTATCTATATAATATATACAAAAGTGTTAATGTTCTAAATTTCTTAACTAGTTAATCAATGAAACTTATATTCGTCTGCACCATCAATAAATTAGCTAGCAATAAACATCTGTTCAGCCAATGGTATGATTCTAGTTTCTTCGTCTACTTTGGGTCTCCAGCATCAGTATTTGATATTGGTATGCAGGCAAAATTGGCGTAATTGTGATAGGCTGGTAGTTAATGAGAAGCGTCCCTGCCAATAATCTGTTAGACGGGAGTTTGAGACCCGCTTAAGCTCAATAGTTTCTGGTAATGTCTGCAACATCACCATTCTTTGTGAGTTAGGGGAGCCTATATGTCTGTCTACTTGCTGAGTCATGAGTAGCCATTGCCTGACCCTCCCTGACCCTTGCTTAATGGAAAGGGGGTTTGGGCACTGATCATATGTATATATGGTCAGTATCTGGGGCATTGTCCTGTCCCTTGACTCAGGCATTCATGAGTGACGTTTAAACAAAATCAATAAAACCCAACTATCGGCATTACCCCTTATATTCGTAACCACCTTGAAGAGTTTGAGACTTGAAAGTCAATCCCTGTATCAAGAGCACGTTATTACTATATATTTATATATTTAAAAGAGTTGTATTTAACATTGAATAGAATTTACTTTTGTCATTTGACAACAAGATTCTAAGGTGACTTACTATCTGTTATTAGAAATCATTATACGGACGAACTTTTTATCCTAGAGACCAAGAGACGTGCTACCTATAATGATAATTGTGGGCATTTCAAAAACATTTTGAAATCATTCTGCTTCAAAGACGTTCATTATCGGTACCTGGAAATGTTGAATTATCGGTACCTGTGATATTATGCCCTGTTTGATCCCTGGCCTTGGAATTAAAAGCAACCAGTGAATCCAAAACTTCTAAAAGAGTTAAATGAGATGAAAGTTATGGGGAAGCCATAAATAGACATCAGTATAATGAGGCTAGTTTGATTTTCTTTTTTATTTTATTCTTTGGCAACTTCAAGAGTTGTTTTTATTTTTATTTGTCTCTCCGACACCCCTTTGCAGATTTTGTCATCATTGTTATTTCGGTTATTAATCCTACCTTCCTGTCGCCTTATTGTTATTCATCTCAGTTGAAGGCTTTATAATGCTGTGCACATTCTAATGTTTTCATGAATATTTTAATTCTTGTATTATATTTTTCTCCCACTCTTTACCTATTCGGGTACTGTTCAGTCCCTTTAGTTCATATTTCCCACTACTGACTATATGATTTTTATTAATGTTAGTGACGTTTTTTTTTTCTGGTGGGGTTTTGTCAGGAAGTTATTGGGTCTACATTCAGTATTTTTGTGTAACGATGAGCTGGAATAAACATTAATATTATTACTTCATCTGTAGAGTAGTTTTCCGTATTCAGGGGAGAGGGAATTTCAAGGACTTTATGCACTAAAAAGAAATGGCCTAAGTAGATCATTATTATGGAAAGTTTGTCAATTGGCGAGGCTTTCAACTCTGACTATTACTTTGCTAATCGCCCTTCGTCCTGCAAGCTCTAAAACACTGCCTTGGCGTTCCATTGGAACATGTGTTTTTTTTTTTCAAAGAATAAAATTTTAAATTCTATGTATGGCAATGGTTCATCTAATGTATTTTATATTTTAGATTTAATTATCCTAACCCAAATTAATTCGTGCCATCTCTGCAAGAGTCGTGTTTTACTCTTTGGGTTTTTGCTAATCTTCCCCGTTTTAATAAATAATAACATGTAAACTACCAAACATCATCATATAACTACCCCTTATAATTCAGGATGAATGTAAGCTACGTGAGAGGCTAGCCTGTTCCTTTACAAATAACAGTTGTGTCCTAAGTCCTTTCGCTCGAATTGTGTAAGTGGTAGTCGAAGTGTATGTGACACTTCTGAGGTTGGTTTTATACGGTGCTGTTGCCTTTTCTCGAGCTCTGCGGCTTTTGCCAATTCTTGTGTTAATCGAATGAAATTAAGAGTAGTAATTTCGTTATACTTATATTGTGTTATATGCGTTCATATCAAAATGAAATTAAAGTGAATCTCGATTGGTTTGTTGCGAACCACGTTTACGAAGTCTAGCCTTTGCAGTAACTTCATATGGAAGAAAGTAAGTAATAGAGAGATATTTGGTTGAGTGGTTGTGATTCAGGTCAGGAGAGAAAATGTGTTATTAAATTTTAGTTTATTTCACAATAATTAGGAAAGAATGTTTGTTTTTACGGTTGGCAATTTTCTTTAGAATATTACTTTTATCGTAGCAATTTTTTTATTTTTTATTTATTTTGAACCCACTGTTTTATGAATATATATATAATATATATATATATATATATATATATATATATATATATATATATATATATATATATATATATATATAAACTTCAGTTGTTCCTAATGTTCCATGTGGCCTTCAAGAGAAACTTTCAAAACATTCCCCGAAAAAGTAACTGGTTCAATAGAAAATGTGTCTCCTGTATGATAATGGGGCAAGGGAATGATTGTGATACCCAGAATCAATACAGATTGGCTCTGGTGATACCCTTAGGTAATAATGGGCGTGGATTTCGACACGTAAACATCGTTCTTTTCCTCGAGTCTCATCCCAGAACTCCTGTGAGCCACCACTGCCGCCACCACCTTTTCTGCGGCTGAATGAAATACTTGGGATATATTCATGATTGATGGCATACTTGGAATATGCTGCTGATTGATTGATGGCTTGGCCGTACTCCCATGAGGGGATTCTCTATGCTCTGGTATTGTTTACAAGCCTTGAGAGCCTCCTGCTAACCACTCGGCAGCCAGCCACCTTGTTCAAGATACACAAATGAGGTTGTTAAAATCGGTAGTTGCCCTGGTGATAATCATGCCAGGCCCCCTCGTTGGATGGCGTTTGTTTGTGGCATAGCGGCAGTAGTAAAGGGATAGGAAGGTTTTGAACGAAAGGAGTTGTCTTCGATGAAAAGTTGTTTTCCTTTCTTATTTGCTGTTGCTTTAATCAGTTCTTTCTTTACTTTGTATTAAGGACACACACCAAGGCATATATATATATATATATATATATATATATATATATATATATATATATATATATATACATGTGTGTGTTTTTGTGTTTGTAATATATATATATGTGACGCCTCCAGTACCTTCAGCGGTCTGCAAATTCATACGACCATCCCTATATCTTGCCCTCTCTGGCAGATCTCAGGTCTTGCGTAGCCTTCCCTCTCTTCTAGAACCTTGTGTTGCTGCAGCAAACTGTCTTCCAATTCTTTCAGGCTATAGTCTGAGATTGTACCCTTGCCAGGTCACCGACCAGTCATAAGTTATAGATATACGTACTATGAAAAATTTATATCTTTGTTTTATCTTAGATGGGAATACAGCTGACCTTCAAACTACACTTGCCACCTTCTTGCATCGTTTTTTTTTTTCAAGGATACATAAATTATTTCGGGTTGATTGTTCATTCTCAGAATCATTGGAGTGCTGACACTATCAAAAGCTCATTTTATAATATATATATATATATATATATATATATATATATATATATATATATATATTTATATGTATATATACATATATATATGTATATATGTATACATTTTGTATATATATATATATATATATATATATATATATATATATATATATGTGTGTGTGTGTAATTGTGTGTGTGTGTATTCAAACCTAATCATATCATATAGTTGCCTGAGATTAGTACTAGATTGTACTTTATAAAGAGCTTATAAGATTATGCCAACATCTCGTTATAATAATAATCATGTAAAAGTGTTTTAAATAGGTTTTCATTAGCGCTACTTGCTGCTTATTAAATCCATTACGTAAAAACTCGGATTTGATATTTAATAACCATGGCCTGTAAATCATTTCTCCAACTATAGGAGAAATTTATAGATTTTAAGACGAGATATTGCCAATTACACAACCATTGCCTTTCGTCGAGGCAATTCAATTAAAGAAGCTACTTACAGAAGCTTTAGTTGCTAAGATAATAGGATGAGGATGTTCCTTTGGGAACTGTTAATGTTTTTAGAATGATATATTTTTAATTTATTCTCATCATTTATTTATTTCCTTATTTCCTTTCCTCACTGGGCTATTTTTCCCTGTTGGAGCCCCTGGACTTATAGCATCTTGCTTTTCCAACTACTATCGTTTCCAGAGGCCGTGTAATAGTGTGTTTTTTTTTTTTTTTTTTTAAATAACTCCTAAAATAACTGATGGATTTCCATGATATCAAAGCAGGGAGCGCTTCATACAATGGCCTAATTTTGGGAAATACTGTGCATTGCCAATTACGTTTCATTAACTTTTTTACTTGAGAAAATGAGGCTAAAGCCAGTCTTAGCCACCCACACATTCGCAAAAGTGATGACGTCCCTCAGTGACGTTGTTATAACGTTTCTTCCCCTGTACCTCCCATCCCCCGAATTGTAAAACGCCCGTTTAACTCCATAGATAATTGTCATATGACCTACCCCAAGCAATACGAAATTCTTTGTCAGTAAAAGTTCAGCATACCTGGTAATGTGATTCGTGACTTTAGACTTTACCTATACACAAGACCAACGTGTTATATAACCCACTCACTTACATTGAAGATCAAGAATGAGACTTATGACAGGAGACGAAAGAAGCCATGCTAACCCTACACTTCGCACTTCAAGCGAGTGTTGGTAAAGCAATAGAAATATAGTTTTCTTTAGGTTAAGCCGTAGGACACATTCTTCCATACAACACAGGTTACTCGATACATCAATTGCCAGGAAGAAACTGACAGAGAGCATTGTTTGATATAATTTATCATATCAATTTCACCAGAGAGAGTAGCTTGAATTCCTTAGAAGGTAGACTTCTAAAAGATGTTTCATATAAGGGCATTGACATCGGCCATTTGATAAATTTTGAAATCATATATATATATATATATATATATATATATAGATATATATATATATATATATATATAGATATATATATATATTATATATATATAAATATGTATAATATATATATATATGTGTGTGTGTGTGTGTTCATACATACATAAGATTTATTATATTTCAACCTATAGTTTTATATATTTATTTACGTTATAAGTACCAGTACCTATTTTTGTTTCTTAAAAGGTATATATGTGACAAATATCATTGCGACTTTGTCACTGGAATTATACCAGACTTCAATTAATGAACCAATCAACCTTACTTTGAGAAATCCATTGACATTGTCTACATGCCAAGCTGATATACTCGTATCAAAGTATTCATTAGCTTTGCTTTTCCAAAATAATGTTATCAGCAATTGCTGGAAACCACAGATTTATGAGGGATGAAAAAAAAAAAAAACAAGAAATTGACACTTATACATTTTACTCATCATCATTCTCAAGGAAAAAAATTGTTTTCTATTTCTACTAATGTTTTTATTTTATTTATTTTATTTTATTTTATAGTCGCAAATCTAAAATTTGTAGGAGTCCGAGTAGAATATCTCTCAGTGCGATTCCAAACCCCTGTTTTAAACCTCTTCTATTATGTTTGATAATTTGTGTTAACCATCTAATCATTATCTACCACCATAAAACATTTTATTGCTCTCCCGGCTCATTTTATATGTGCAGTACACAGTCTTTCCTAACAGGGTTTTACTCAGTAGCCTAATAACAATGGGAATGAAGGAAAGAAGGCAAGAAGGAAGGGGGGGGGGAGTGTACTAGGATAGCCATAGGTGTAAACACCGAAGGAGGGTTGGGGGAACCTCTGCGTCACAGTTACGTGATTAAGTAACACTTCTTCGAAACGCTCTGAAGGAAGGGAAGAAGTTCCTCTTTTTTCTAAGAGTAAACGGGTTAATTAAGCACATCTGTCAATTCATTGTACCACCAAGAATTAGGCCAATTTTTGAAACATTCATTGCTGTAGTTTCATGGAAATTCATAAGCCGGTTTGTTAGATATTTGGGAAAAACACTATTACACGGCCTCTGGAAACGATAGTAGGGTTGTAGCTTGGCTAGTAATAATATTAATAATAATAATTCAAATCACTAAATTACTTTTCTCACGGTCTCTAAAGTCCCGGGTTCTTTGTTTTCTTTACCTTTGTCTAAGCAATTTAGTTCATTTTCCTCATCATCTGAAATCATCACAATATCTATAAAAATGTTCGGTGATTGATGACACAGTAGCAAATATGAAGATTCGGCATTTTGTAATGGTAGTGCGATTTAGTGTTTGATTTTTATAAAGTTATAAAAAAGGGAAAATTTAAAGTTGCTATTGAAGCAGTGTACACCAGGATAATATATTCATATATGTATTTTTCATATAATACGCTTTTATATCTATGGGATCTCAGAATCCTTAGAGAATTCTTTTAATAGTTAGTAATATGAGACAGTTAAATGTTTATTTTTATTTCTATCGGTCATAGGTTCTAATCCTTGCCGGGCAGAAATATCGTTAAAGGAATATCCGTATGGCCACAGATCTGATGGCATAGCGAATTTGATATTAAAGGGGATTTGTCTTTTTTATTTTTAATTGTGAATCACGAGTGTTAGTCTTAAAATGATCACACACACATACACACACACACACACATATATATATATATATATATATATATATATATATATATATGTGTGTGTGTGTGTATGTATGTATGTATGTATGTATGTATGTATATATACGTATGTAATAGTGTGTTCACCAAACATTTAACTGGGCTCCACCAGGTACGAGAAGAGTTGGAAGACCCAGGCCCACAGGGCTGAGGATTATGAACCGTAAAGCAGTAGATGGTGAATTTAGAAGTATTGAATTGATAGCCTAAGATAGAGAAGACTGGTGAAATCTAATTGAGGTCCTTTGCGTCAATGAATGTAGGAGGAGAGGATGGTGATGATTATGATAAAAATGTGTTTATATATGTGTATATATACATAAATGTATGTATAAATGTGTATATATATATGTATATAAATATATATATATATATATATATATATATATATATATATATATATATATATATATATATATATATATATATATATGCATTAACGTGGTGGAAAGGGGTTTACGTATAGCCATGGTCAGCAAAGCTGTACTAGTCAATGCCACCCATACTAGGTTGCTTCGTTGTGCGCGATCAGACCATCACCAATCTTCACTGGTTAGCATGATGATGAAAACTGGCCAACCCCCTGACATGATTTACATCATGCCTGAGGCCTTTGTCCAGCAGTGGCTTCATTATATATATATATATATATATATATATATATATATATATATATGTGTGTGTGTGTGTATATATGTATATATATATATATACATACATATATATATATATATATATATATATATATATATATATATATATATATATATATAATTACTGCCTTATTTAATTTTGTTACATTTGGGTTTATATTATTAAATATCTCTTATTTTATTAGGAAAGCGTTGGGCAAGCTTTTGGAAGGTCTGTGGTTATATCCCGGCCTGCCTTCGCCAGTTGACCCAACGCACGGCACAAACATAGTTTATTCATTTATTTACTTTAGGGATAAGATTGTTAGCCCCCAATGCATTCTTCAACTCGCTACCGTCAAGTGCCATAGATTTACTAAACAATCAAATTAACTGCTGAGAGAGAGAGAGAGAGAGAGAGGAGAGAGAGAGAGAGAGAGAGAGAGAGAGAGAGAGAGAGAGAGAGAGAGAGAGAGAGAATGTTGCACATGGAATCAGTAGAACTGGGCGCGAAGCTCTTTTTTTTTCTCTCCCTTTTTCTTTATTCCAATTGATTATTTACATAAATGTATTATTTTGTAGCAATTCCTTCGCTTCTTTGCCACACTGAACTGCTTTCCTTATTGGGGCTTTTGGATTTTGTTATTGCAATTCAAATTTAACAGTAATAGTTTATATGCAAACACAGAGGGAAAGGAACCGAGTTAAATATGTGTGTATATATATGAATATATATAAATAAATATATATATATACATACATACATATATATATATATATATATATATATATATATATATATATGTGTGTGTGTGTGTGTGTGTGTGTGTTGGTATGAATTAGGTATTGTTTTATCTATACATATCTGCAATGCTGAGCTGGGAATTTTGCCCTACAGCACTGTAATTCACTATTGACATAAGTTTGCCTTAGAGAGAGAGAGAGAGAGAGAGAGAGAGAGAGAGAGAGAGAGAGAGAGAGAGAGAGAGAGAGAGAGAGAGAGAGAGGGGGGGATGGGGACAAAGCTATCAATTGATTTATTCCTGGATATATTTGTCTTTATGGTTTTATCTCTTATAAGTGAGTCTACTACGCTTACTTTGTAATTGCAACTCCTCCAGGCCGGTCGAATGGATTCTGTCTCTATTATTGGCAAAGGTAGACCATACATGTAATGATAGACGTGCACGAAAGGAGATCAATCGTCTGTATCATTTTGGAAATTTATATGCCATATGTGACTTCTCCTCTCAACTGTTACAACACAGATAAAGAGATTCCAAAATTGAACTTGGTACGAAGGTAAACCATTTTGCATGTGTGCATAAAGGAGTATCTCCCAAATGTTGTCATCTCAACTCTTAAATGGTTGATGGGGGGGGGGGGGGGGGGGTTCCTAGTTGAATTTGTTATGTGAGGCTTTGCTGAAGTTTTATATTTAAGTTCTAGATTTCATATATTTCTTACATATCTTAAACCATGGCCATAACTTTTAAAATACGAAGTATCGTATAAGTCAGGCAAGCTTTGCTAGTGAAGACCTTTCACAGGGTACTAATTTTACTTGTATTGGGAATTTGTCCCTTCTCAAAAAAGCTGTCACTTGGGTTTTCATGTATTGAAAAACTAGGCCAGTGAGAAAGTATAAGAAGTAATTTATTTTACAAAAACTCTTAAATAACAAAGGAACTGACCGATCTACATTGGTTACCTGTTAAGGCTAGAATTGAATTTAAGATTTGTTTGTTAACTCACGAAGCACTTATAAGTGATAAGCCTAAATATCTTCGTGATTACTCGGTCCCCTACCCTCAAGCTACTAGCGCTGCTGTGAGAGTTGGACATGCTGATGACCCATATAGACTATTCGAAATTAGTGTGAATCATGCAATAGGAGGAAGAACGTTTTGTTATGCTGCACCGAGACTCTTCAACGACCTTCCACTTGATGTCAAGAATAGCAAAAATGTGACAGCTTTCAAGAAAAACCTGAAGACTTATCTCTTTGGAAAGTGTTATAATAGAGATCTGAAAACTATTAAGCCTGAATACAAATGCTAGCGAATAACTGAAAAGATACAGTGCAAAATATTAACTGGAAAGAAATTATTTTCACTCGCCAAGGCCCGCCTGAACAGACTCTTAGTGTCTGGTGGATGGCGAGAAATAAACCCCTAAAAGTATTAGAAAGGAAGTTAATTAGGGACCACACTCGTAGAATTGTTGCTATCAATTCTGTGGTCAACTATACGGACAACTGTTTTGCATTGGTGCAATGTGAAAACATATCTAGTCTTGGAATCTGGTGATTGTTCGTGTAGAGAAGCCTTTTCATCATTTTAAGAGTAACAGGATTTTCGTAACTTCCGTAATTGGTAGACCCATCTGTCCGAACGTCACTGTAAATTTACCATTTGGACAACGTAATTTTCAGTCTGTAATGTGCAACGTTTAAGCAGTTTTTGAAGTCCACATTATTTTTCCTCTCATGTAATTGGTGTAGCCTTTGGTATCCTTTAGTATATAATTTATATAGGAATTTTGGTTCTTGAAATAGATTTTATTGAAGATATGTTGAATAAACTGATGTTGCAGTAGCATTGATCAGTGCCACGTGGATTGGACAAAGAGAATCATATCAGTTAAATTGAATTTCTGCCAATAAGAAAATCCTGGGAAATATAGCCTGGCCTGTACTGTATCAGTATGGCCATGATTTCACATTTGTTTATCTTATTAGGTGTTCATCTCTATATCAACCTCTTGTCACATTTTTGTTGTAGTATTATTATTACTAGCTAAGCTACAACTCTAGTCGGAAAAGCAGGATGCTACAAGCCCAAGGTCTCCAATAGGAAAAATAGACCCAGTTGTAAAGGAAATTAGGAAACAGATAGAATTACGCCTGAGTGTACATTATTAAAGCAAAATCTAGTGTAAACCAATTGTTATAGACTGCTTATCTCATTTAATGTCAATTTTGAAGCAGTTAGTGTTGTAAGGTGTCATTGATGTTCTCCCCTTTCTTTCTGATAGAAATATATTTAGATTTATCGTTATTGTGTGTTTGTAAAACTAGTTCTTTAAATATTTTAGTAATACTTTTTCTTTTAATATACACAAGACTGATTACTTCCCGAGGTGTTACTAACTTGAAGAAAGTGTATAACTCGGTAGATTGAAAATGATTCTATCAGTTTTTGTATATATATATATATATATATATATATATATATATATATATATATATATATATATATATATATGTATATATATATATATATATATATATATATATATATATATATATATATATATATATATATATATATATATATATATATACAGTATATATAGAGTATATCTGTAGATATATATTGTGTGTATTTATGTAAGTAGCGGCTAATGTGCTTATGGCTGGAAATAGCAGAGCAGTTTTCTGAAACTGTAATATTCTATCGGCAAAAGCGTCATCCTTTCCTTGGGACCCGTCGCCTTGGTGGAAGGAGGCCTGCTGGGTTGGGCACGGGAAGTGTGGCCCGTCAGGTCTGATGGATCACTAAGGGGGGAACACAGCCAACTGACGAAGTCCTTGTCCTCCTCCTCCTCCTCCATATCCTCCTCCTCCCAATGTCTTCCCCCTCCAGCCTCCCTTCTTCGATATCAGACACACAAACAGCTTTCTCTTGAGCAATTAATGCTGCGTATTCCTCCTGATTAGATGTTTGCATTGCTCTGCGGATTCCACGATCGTTTTCTCGCCTTTATGAATTCACGACTCCTGCCAGTTAATCTTCTCGTTGATTTTATGTTTGGGAGGATGTTATTGCCATCAAACAAACGCGAAACCTCGCCGGAATTGATAAAGGCTCGTCGTGTGTCACGCTACAGAAGCTCTAGTGATAGGACAAACAATTATTTATTTGATACCCGTAAAGCGAGTCGTTAACATTTCTCATTTTGTTTATTTTTTCTTTTAACCGTAAGTGCTTGCCTGTTAAGCTTGAGTTACTTATTACTTTACAAGATGTCCTTTTTTTATTATCAGGTTTGGTATGAATATTAGTACTTGTTTATGATGGTTAATGACCAAGATTATTATGAGGGTGATAAATACCAAATTTTTGTGAGAATTAACTGGTTGACTTTTGTGAATGATTACGATGTATAACACACATTTTGCATCTTTTGGATTTCATATCAGATTTTATCTTTTTTTATTTTTTAACAAATATTTATCCAAAACTATATATATATATATATATATATATATATATATATATATATATATATATATATATATATATGTATATATAAAATGTGTTTGTTTAATGTACATTCACACACACACACACATATATATATATATATATATATATGTATATATATAAATCTATATATATGTATATATATGTATATATATATGTATATATATATATATATATATATATATATCTATATATCTATATATATATATATATATGTATATATATATATATATATATATATATATATATATAGATAGATAGATAGATAGATATATCAATTAATATAAAAATCAGGTGTACTCAATCACGAGGTTCAATTGAAATGTTTTCTTAAAAGCGTTGTTCCTACTGCGCGTGTTTAACCTATTCTACAATATTACATAAGATTCTACTAAACCATGATGTAAGGCCATTTCTTATCTCACTCAAAGCACTCTTAGTAAACGTCCTCCTCCTGCTTACTTTTAGTTACTATTTTCAAACAAGACTTTTTTCCATTTATGCATTTCACTTTTTATATGGTCTATATTACCCAACTCTAAATGCTTTATTGTTAAAATATATCATCGTAAGATAACATTTCTTCCCATTATTATTGATATTTGTTTATTTTTTTTTAATTGAATGTACTGAAAGGTACCATTGTTTCATGAGCGTTTGAACTAGTCTTTTATCATATTCTGACAAGATTTCCACAAATGTCTGATCAACATTTTCTGGTTTCTTTCTTTAAAACTCAGGATAGAACTATGATCAATTTTATCTCTCAGTTCCCTCAATGTAATTTCCATAAAAAATAGTTTTAGTTACATCGAAATTACTTGATTACACACGCCAAGTCTCCTCGCTGTTATTTATTGGTTTTTAATTTCGTCACCATCACTCGGGTAATTTCCTGTGGCCTGGCCCAAAACCCTGAAGAGGAGTACTGGTGAATTAGGTTTCCTTAAGCACGTACAATTCCCTATGTTTTATTAGTTATATTTTTTAATCCAGTTTTCAATACATATAATAATTACCTTGTGAGTTCTTAGGAGAATAGAGTTGGATAAATATAGAACATGTTAGGCTTGTTAAATTAGGAAAAAGGAAGGTGAATGTAAGCTTTAAGCCCTTTGACAGTAGAATAGTCTTAATCAGATATATTACGACGAGGGAACTGAGATGACAATGGATTCCATATTATTAATGTGAGGGAGAGAGTAGAAACTGAACATGTATGAGGTTGTTCAATTGATCACTCTTTGTTTTTCGCTATTAGACTGTAGAGTTAATGTACTTTATTAAATATTTTTGTTATTTCCTCTCATTTAAGGACAGTCTGTAGCCACCAGAAATGGTTGTTTTTCACTCTTCATGGTTTTGAAACATATCGACCTGTCTTTCCTGTTTTAAACATTATTGGTTTAAAATGGTTGTTTTCCTGAAAATTATTAAAACATTACTTAAGAAAATAAACAGTTGATAATTACAGTAATTTTTTTTTTTATATTTCTCATATAATTATGAAAACTTGCTGTTTTTAACAACTTCAAAATCCCTTTTCGTAAAAATCAGGGAAAATGGTAATGAAAAAGTGGAAACAAATTTTTCTGTGCAAGAGCGAGCCATATTCTACATTTTATAAGCTATGTGCTTAGACTCCCGTTTCCGATCGGCGGCCAGATATTCCAACCATTGAGTGGACAGAAAAGTGTTACAAACCAGTCGGTACTTGCCGTTTGACCCTCTCTAATGTTGCCATTATTTTTAACGGAGTGATTATGCTAATAATAATGACGAATATCTCAATCACAAAAGTATTTACGATAGAATCGAATAGTAAAACATAGGTACATATAAAGCTTGAAGCATTTTGGTAATTATATATTCAGATTTACTTTGTCAGTGCACACCAAGGGTTAAACTGTAGGCATTACAAAGGGTATTTTTGCGGCAACAATTAGGTCCCATTTGCATCTATATTCCACTTCAACCTTTTGATTCACTGCAATCTGTTTCTATTTTTACGTAATTGTACAACTGCGGAGTTTTGTCCCCACTCGCATTTAGAGTTTGAATGGCCTCCACGGCCCCTATGCTGACCCCGATTTCCTGTGAGAGAGAGAGAGAGAGAGAGAGAGAGAGAGAGAGAGAGAGAGAGAGAGAGATCTTTCGTTTCCTCATTAGAAATATCCCCTATCACCACACCGCTTGAATTGATTAGGTATTACCACATCCATCGAAGTCTTAATATGAATAAATCCTCATAGGTAGCTGATGCCTGATCTTGACATGTAATCACTTATCAGTCAGAAAGGCGAAATCGTCACATGGAAAAGAGTAGTTTCGTGTCCGAGGGGGGGGGGGGGAGGCATACATTCATTAGGAAAGGGGAATTTCTCTCGTGGGCTTTTCGAAACCATGATTTTTTGTGTGTGTGTGTGTGTGTGTTAATCCTCATTATAGAAAAGGAAGGGCATGTTGATAATTCTAGATGAAATGAAAATAAGGAAATTTTTTACTAAAATCTTTCATTAAAAATTTTAATATTAAAAAGAGAATTGAGTAATATTTATAAATATATTGATACATAGTAAAACGAGTCTCCTTAACCATCATGTTTCAAATACATACCCATCAGTTCAGCCGCAAAATTATCTTGATACAGTATACACAGCACAACTCCACTCATTCTTTGGTCTTTTGGGGTCTCATTGTAAACAAATTCCGCCCAAGGCACTCACGAAACATTGATTTTTTGGATGAGGTTGTTCGTCTAGTTACCATTCTTCCTCATAGATGGTCTCAGCCGCTTTAATCCCAAAACATTTGGCTTTCTTTGATAGTATTAAATCCTTATATTAGTATGGTATAATATTGGTCAAATTTTGAAATTGAGAGCCAAATGATTTAGTGATGTGATTATTGCCACGCTTTGATATTTCATAAAGAATAAATCCTGTGATGTATATTGTCATTGACTGGCCAACGGGTTTTGAATGTATCGCAATTGCCTATTTTAAGAAATTGGCCAAATTACAAGTTTTACTATACGTAATATTAATAGTTGTCAAGTAGTAGGCCAATGGCAATTCTCATGAAAAAAAAATCGTGCCAGAGAATCCATCTCAATTAATACAAACAATAAGGCTGTATATATATATATATATATATATATATATATATATATATACTGAACATCAGGTTCTAGCCTCTCTCTGTGTTAGGAGGAAACCGTG
>NC_090745.1:87719337-87724337 GCF_036898095.1 Palaemon carinicauda
AACCGTGATATAGGTGGTGCTTTGGAACTTTCAGTACTTTCGTTCTATCATAATGCTACTTATGTTTTTTTCCAATTCGAAGTTAACATATTAAATAATCCATAGCTATTCTGTTTTGTCCCCAAGAAATTGGAGCCATAACAACATTACTACATTACAAAAGTATCTAGGATAATAAGGAAAATATTATAAGCAGTTGCTAATATTATATTGACAAAGTATGACAGAGGTGATAAGCATTATATATATATAAATATATATATATATATATATATATATATATATATATATATATATATATATATATATATATATTATATTATATATAAATACATGTATATATATAAGAATATATGTATATATATATATATATATATATATATATATATATATATTTATATATATATATATATATATATATATATATATATATATATATATATATATATATATATCCCGTAGTAAGGATTGGCAGTAATTGAGAACAGCAAAACAGTCACTGTTACCTTTATCAGTGCACTTCTTATAAAATGCATTATAGGAATTGATTGCTGAAGGGTCTTTGCAGAATCCAACCTGTAGTAGCTAATAGGTCTTTGTAAAATACAACCTTTTGTTGCTAAAGGGTCTTTATAGAATCCAATCATTAGTTGTTAATGAATCATCATCAGAATCCAGCCCTTAGTTGCTAAAGGGCTTTTGAAGAATCCAACCTATAGTTGCTACTGGGTCTTCATCAGAATTCATCCTTTTGTTGCTAAAGAGTCTTGGCAAAATCCAACCTTTAGTTGCCAGTGGGTGTTCATCAGAATCCACTTTTAGTTGCTAAAGGGTCAGTGAAGATTCCAACCATTAGTTGCTAAACGGTCTACATGAGAATCCAACCTTTAGTTGCTAAAGTCTTTTGCAGAATCCAACCTTTAATTGCTAAACGGTCTTCAACAGAATCCAACCTTTAGTTTCTAGAGGGGCTTTGCATAATGCAACCTTTAGTTGCTAATGAGACTTCATCAGAATCCAACTTTTAGTTGTTTAAGGGTCTTTGCAAAATCCAACCTTTACCTGCTAATGGGTCTTCATCAGAATCCAACCTCAAGTTGCTAAAGGGTTTTACAGAGTCCAACCTCTAGTTGCCAAAGGGTCTTTGCAGAGTCCAACCATTAGTTGCTAATGGGTCTTCATCAGAATCTTATCTTTAGTTGCTTTTGGGTCTTCATCGGTATCCAACCTTCAGTTGCTAAAGTCTCTTCATCGGAATCCAACCTTTAGTTGCTAAAGGGTCTTTGCAGAGTCCAACCTTCAGTTGCTAATGGCTCTTCACCAGAATCCAAGTTTTAGTTGCTAAACAGTCTTTGCAGAATCCAATCTTTAGTTGCTAAAGGGTCTTCATCGGTATTCAACCTTTAGTTGCTAAAGGGTCTTTGCAGAGTCCAACCTTTACCTGCTAATGGCTCTTCATCAGAGTCCAACCTTTAGTTGCTTATGGGTCTTCATCAAAATCCGACCTTTAGTTGTTGAAGGGTCTTTGCAGAGTCCAACCATTAGTTGCTAATGGGTCATCATCCGAATCAAATCTTTTGTTGCTTATGGGTCTTCATCGGAATCCAACCTTTAGTTGGTTAAGGTCTTAATCCCAACCCAAGCTTTAGTTGCTAAAGGGTCTTTGCAGAGTCTAACCTTTAGTTGCTAATGGATGATCATCAGAATCCAACCTTTAGTTGCTTATGGGTCTTAATCAACATCCGGCCTTTAGTTGCTAAAGGTTTTTTTTTTTTTTTCAGAATCCAACCTCTAGTTGCTAAAGGGTTTTTGCAAAATCCACCTTTAGTTGCATACTGGCTTTCATTAGAATCCAACTTTTTTGTTGCCAAAGGGTCTGCATAATCCGAGCCTTAGTTGCTAATGGGTCTTCATCATAATCCAACTCATAGTTGGTAAAGGGTTTTTGAAGAATCCAACCTTTAGTTGCTAATAGGTCTTCATCAGAATCCTGACTTTAGTTTCAAAAGGGACTTTGCTGAATCCAAACTTTAGTTGCTAAAGGGACTTAGCAGAATCCAACCTTTAGTTGCTAAAGGGTCTTTGCAGAATCCAACCTACATCTGCGAATGGGTCTACTTCAGAATCCAATCGCTATTTACAAAAGGGACTTTGCAGAACCCAACCTTTAGTTGCTAATGGTTCTTCTTAAGAATCCAACGTTTAGTTGCTAAAAGGACTTTAAAAAAATCAACCGTTAGTTGCTAAAAGGTATTTGCAGAATCCAACCTTTAGTTGCTAAATGGTATTTGCAGTATCCAAACTTTAATTGCTAAAGGGACCTAGCAGAATCCAACATTTAGTTGCTAAATAAACTTTACAGGATCCATCCTTTCGTTGCTAATGGGTCTTCATCGGAATCTAACCTTATTTGCTGAAGTTTCTTTTCAGAATCCAACCTTTAGTTGCGAAAGGAAATTAGCAGAATCCAACCTTCATTTGTTAAAAGGTCTTGCCAAATCCAATCTTTAGTTGCATTTGGGTCTTCATCCGAATTTAGCCTTTTGATGATAAAGGGTCTTTGCAGAATCCAACCTTTAGTTGCTAATGGGCCTTCATCAGAATGCTCTGTTCCCGCTTTCTTTCATCTAGCTGTCCAACCAAATAACTTCCTAGCCCAACTTCAAAAGTTCAAACTTGCAGCCAATGTTTCTATGTTGAAAAGTCTATTTCAATGTGTTAGTGTTGTTAAAATATTTTGTATTGATCATTACTTTTCTTTCAGTTTATTTCCTCATTTCCTTTCATCACTGTGTTATGTTTTCCTGTTGTAGCCCCTGGGCTAATAGCATCTTGCTTTTCCAGTTAGGACTGTAGCTTGGATAGTAATAGTGATGATAATAATAATTGCAGTTTTACCCCAGTTTTATCAAGACGCTGAATGTCACATACTCTGAACCATATGGCTGACATTCATTAAATCAAACCATGTTCCGTACTGTTGGTAGCTGTACCCGCTTTACAGAAGAGTTATGGACAGCTCATCAAACCCCCTACACAAATTGCACTGTTGAAGCCTTTCTTGCTCACGCATTTTGGATAGCTAGGGCCTTCCCGTCCATGTCTATTCTTTCTTCTCATTCTATTTCCCAGAAATATTGAAATTATTCACCTTTTCACCAAATTAGTTCTTCAATTTAGTCCATCTGAAAGTACATATAATATATACACATATGTCTATGTATATATATATATATATATATATATATATATATATATATATATATATGTATGTATATACTGTATGTGTATATACGTGTGTGTAATATGTATATCTATATATACGTAAGCCGCGCATAGACATCTTATATATATATATATATATATATATATATATATATATATATATATATATATATATATATATATATATATATATATATATATGTATATATATATATAGCGAACTCTATGGTCTCGTGTTTCTCATCCTTTGTGCGTATGGTGCTTTTATCGTCATTAATTCCGGCCTGTCAGCACCTCTTTTCCCGGTTTCCCGTAATCCTCATTGGTCTGTGATTATAATCTGTATTCGCCCTACCTGATAACTTGCCATAAACCTGGTCATTTTTTATTTCCCTTTTTACTTTCATCTTCCGGGAAGCATTAAAGACTACAAGTAATGCTTGGAAATTTCTTCGAGATGCACTTGCGTTTGCGTATTTAATCTTTTCTTTATTGATTTATATCAATTAACTTTTTTAATTATATTTTCATTCGAATGATTGGGTGAGAGTATTAGCTTCATTCTACATACTCATTTAAATTTCAAGATAATGTTTTCTAAAAATGAAATGCAATATTTTTATTAAATCACATTTCTTGAGAGATCGAAATTTGAAATTAATTGATGTTATTATTATTATTATTATTATTATTATTATTATTATTATTATTATTATTATTATTATTATTATTATTACTTTGCTAAGCTACAACCCTAGTTGGAAAAGCAGGATGCTATAAGCCCAAGGGCTCCAACAGTGAATATAGCCCAGTAAGGAAAGGAAACAAGGAAAAAATGAAATATTTTAAGAAGTGACAACATTAAAGTAAATATTTCCTATATAAACTATAAAAACTTAACAAAACAAGAGGAAGAGTTGTTATTGTTGAAGCGGACACAGCGTTAATGCTAGACTTTCTTTACTCCTGTATAATGTATTTTTGATATGTGGTGGAAAGATTGGTTTAAGCACATTATTATTTATTGTTAATGAAGTGCCTATTTATTACTGGAAGGTTGCTGTATTTTATTAACTTTATCATGTATTGCTTTCACAATATTTTAGATATTAATTTTTAATGAATGAGTACGCGAGGTTTTAAACGTAAATATTTTGTGGAAGTATTTTTATGTAACTAGCCGTTATAGTAGTATCCACTTGCTAAGCATTATTATAGAAATGTTGATACACTGTTACGCCGTAATAATTCTCTTATTTTGCCCTCATATCCCATATGAAGTGAACGTAGTCAGAGCATTTACTGTTCTAGTGAGTGTTCAATTACTTTTGATTTTTTAGGATTTATAAATTATCCTCATGAAAAAAAAATTAGTGGATGATTTTTTTTTTTAAATCTCGCTATTACAGAAATGTTAAAATACGTTCGAAGATGAATCGAAAAAAGAGAAGAAATGATGCAGCATTATTTTTTCCCGGGTCTGGGATTTTGTGATCACCATTTCAGTGCCATTGTTGTTTATATCAGACGTTCGTTTTTAGAATCGGGGAGATCCATCACGAATCAACACAAAGCAACATGTGGTTATGAACAGTTATATTCCAAACGAGGCGAGCTTTCCATCTGTTCTGTAGGCCTACGGTGAGCACCACTCTTTGTAGCTCGGCCGCTCTTGGTCTATTGATACACAGACTTAACAGCAGATCCATCATTCGCTCCCTCCACACCCCCTCATTCCCTGCTCTCTCTCTCTCTCTCTCTCTCTCTCTCTCTCT
>NC_090745.1:87734337-87741837 GCF_036898095.1 Palaemon carinicauda
TGTTTCCTTGCTATTTTCGCTGTTGGTGCCCATGGGCTTATAGCATCCTGCTTTTCCAACTAAGGTTGTAGATTTGCAAGTAATAATAATAATAACAATAAAATGGGTTAACTACTGCATTGCAGTTGTTTAGTGGTTACTTTCCTCTTGGTAAGCAGCTCTTCTAGGAAAAGGACACTCGAAAATCAAACCATTGTTTTCTAGTCTTGAGTAGTCCCATAGTCTCTATACCTTGGTCTTCCACTGTCTTGGGGTAGACAGGATTAGGGTTCTCTCTTGTTTGAGGGTACACTCGGGCTCACTGTTCTATGTTATATCTCCCTCTTGTTTTTTTTTGTTTTTTTTTTTTTCAAAATTTGTATAGTTAATGAAAGATTTATTTTAATGTTGTTACTGTTCTGAATATGTTTTAATTGTTCACTACTTCTCCTGTAGTTTATCTTTTTCCTTATTTTCTCTCCTCACTGGGCTATTTTACCTGTTGGAGGCCTTTAGTTTATAACATCTTGCTTTTCCATCTAGGGTTGTAACTTAGCAAGTAATATATATATATATATATATATATATATATATATATATATATATATATATATATATATATATATATATATATATATTTATGTGTGTGTGTGTTTGTGTGTGTGTTTGTGTGTGTGTGTGTGTGTGTGTAGAGAGAGAGAGATACAATTGACTGATAAATATTCCCAATTTTTTATCAAAAGATAGTTTGTAATGCCATGGTAACAGACATTGATAAAATCAGACGATGTGAGAAGAAAGATGATCCACGCGTCTCTCATTGTTTCCTAAAATTATTGGTCTTGTGGGTGTAGTTTCTGCGACTGCCCTTATGTGAGTGTCTGTGGATCACGTTTGGAATTTGTGTGGGTGTGCACGGAGGGTCGTGCACGCATGTGAGTTTGTGTGTTTGTTTGTTTATGGGTCGTCCTCGAAGAAGGATGTGATGCTATTCCTCGAGGTTTGGGTTTAAGCAGTGGGTGGGTCAGTAAATGTGACTCATGTGTGATGGATGGCAACAGCTATACCCTTCTGACACTGCATGGTGCCCCCCTCTACTCCCTATAATACCCCTACACAGATACACACGTATACATTCACCGTTGTCATAGGTATCGTTTACTTAATGCTGTCAAGTGTTGTTCGAGGGGTCATGGAAACGGTTTGTTTGTGAATGATGTACTTTTCGTTAGTTTTAATTGCCAGAATTTTTGGGATTTTATTGCTTTTCTCTTATTGTGATTTCTATGTAAATGTTTATATAACTTAGTTGGGTTCAGTTAATTGATAAGGACCAATATAAATGTTATTTGAAATCTAAGATATTCTTTCTCGTCATTTTAAATGATTTCGAATAACAGTTAATGATTCCGGTAAATACTTTAAATGGAATGATTTAGTTATTACTAATTCTATTGGTAAATGGTTTTGTAGACAATGTTAAGAAAATTAAAATGCTGAAATGTTAATACCAATGTTTATGTGGTAATAAAACTTCAAAAGTGTATTTTAAGTGGTTGATAGATGGCAGGTTTTAATATAATTGAGATATGCTACCTTACTAAAATGCTTTTATAATTCTTGTGCAGTATACACATACAATGGTCTGAGAATATCTTGAGAAGAATAGTTGCTTTCCATACTAGTGTGTAATGTCCCCCGTGTGATCTATCTCTCAGGCCACAAAGACCCACACACTCGGGTTGCTCCTTGTTCCACCCCCTCCCTCCATCGGATCACACCTCCCCCTACGGTGTTGTTTTTGAGGTCGTGATGATAGCAGCGATAGGGAGAGGGGTCGCCGGAGATGTAGACGCAGAAGGAGGGTAACGTTTGTTTCTTATTATTCCGTGAAGGCGGTAGCTTTCACTAGTCAGCCTTTCATTATGGGGTTAATGATAAGGTCAGGTGCTGGGGATGATCATCAGGCCGATTAACTCTCCCCAGTCGTCGAATTGAATGGACTTCCATTTTTTTTTTCAATTTGTTTATTTGATATTTTTATTAGTTTGTTTGAATACTGACTTGTGTGTGAATAGTGATATATAAATGTTTAATGCCGTAGACAATCGAACGTATATTTTTCAAGCTTGTACATCTTTTGACATACATGTAATTTTTTAAATGAAAAAGCAGTCACTTGAATATGCACTCATAATCCCACACACACACGTGCGTGTATATATATATATATATATATATATATATATATATTATATATAATATGCGCACATATATGTATATCACATGTATATATTGAGTAAATAGGACAAATATACAGTATATATATATATATATATATATATATATATATATATATATATATATATATATATATATATATATAAAGCTGAAGTTTCTCCTTAAATCTGGTAATCTAAAAAATCAGTATATTTATTTGAAATTTGGAGACATTTTTCTCGTCATTTTGTTCCACCCTTATGTTATTTCAAAGTAGAGCCTCTTGGAGAAATGTTCACCCAATTTATATGTCAACGGATGTAGGTAGTCACATACTTTCACTTCCCTCAGTTTATTTATAGGAAAGAAAAACAAAACTTTCCCTCATCTACTTGAGTTCGAGGTTTTGTTTGGTGACTTGATAAATTGTTCTCTTCTCCTCAGCCATTTCATGGCTGTTATATTGTTCATTGTAACTTGAGGGACTTTGTAAAAAAAATGGAAGTTTCTGATTGGGTAAGAGTGCGTGAAGCGAGACCTTCGGAAAGGTTGGACGGAAATGGCTGGAATTTAGTGAGGATTGACCAATAGATACTACCATGGTTTTCCCATGTCTGTAGTTTTTGTTGTTTTATGGATCCCATTTTTTACTCCTTTTTCATATTCTATATAACTCCTTTTATTTCCGGAATATTAGGATTTTAATTTGGGAATATTGGTGAAAATGGTAAAGCTAGAAAATTATAATGAACACTTTCAGAGGTAGATTGTTTACGAGCAGACTTAATTTTATAGATACCCTGTATTTTGTCTTATTCTGGCTATTAGATCTGAACGTAAGGAATCACTTTTAATGTAAATTGTTAACTATTTGAGTTTCTCATAGCGTTTTAATGTTTTTCTTTATTGTCTCCTAGTTCGAGTTTTCTGGAGATAATCCCTAATTAATTCGTTTTAACATTTATGTACTTGAATTGCGTCATTTCAGAAATGAGGAATGCTTTCTCTTTTTGAAAGTAAGAAGCTGGAGGTTTGCATGGAAATGAAACATAAGTTATAATAAAAAAAAGCTCCATCAGGTAAACGAGTTGTACGCTTCCTAATTTTGGAATACACAGTTCTTA
The DNA here is from genome assembly GCF_036898095.1 of Palaemon carinicauda. Lineage (NCBI taxonomy): Eukaryota > Metazoa > Arthropoda > Malacostraca > Decapoda > Palaemonidae > Palaemon > Palaemon carinicauda. Next base: position 87,737,661 of record NC_090745.1, read on the forward strand.
ATGGAAATTATTCGAATATACAAAGTAGAGTGAAGAAGTCTTGTAGAGAACAAACGCTACGCTGTTTTTGGAACGAAACTTTAAGCTGATAGATATTTAGGTTTTTTGTATGAAGAAAAAAAGTCTACTTGTGCTAATCACTGTAGTTAGGAAAGCAATAGGTACAAAATTATGTTGAAATGCTGAACCCGTGTTTTTTTTTTTTTCTTTTTTTTTTCCTCCTGGCAATTGCTGCATCCACAAATTTTGACGAAAATTTTCACAGAATCACAGTGGAGGAAGTTTCTACCTTTCAAACTGTAAGTTCTTAGGCTAAGGTTCAGGTTCATTGGTGAAGCATGGCCTTTGCAACGGCACATTCTTCTCCTTATCTTTTATTTGAACGTTTACTTGACTTTCTCCCTATTTCCTTGAACGGTCTATTTGTCTAATATCGCTCTATTGTAAAATTGTTTTATTAACTTAATTAAATTCTGTATTTCAATTAGTAGGAACTTTTCTCTTTATTGTGGAGTTTAATCTGGCATTTTTCTTTTGCGATATGCTCATTCTATTTATCACAGACTACCTGATGCCCATTCTTTCCACATAGTGGACCACCATTCTTTCACCCATGCTAACCTTTGTACTATTTTCAGCATATCAATTCTTATACCTTATATAAAATGTATACACGTTTTCTTAAGTTTCAACCTATTCTATTGTTTATACCAAGACCTTCAGAAAATATTTATAAGTCTTGGTTTATACACACATTTTTTAATGCATTTTGAATTATAACAATGAATAGTTTTCGCGGCTCATCAAGAGTTTTCTGATTTGAAACTATTCAAAATTTTATCTTGCAGTACACATCACAATCAGACTTTACACAAACATACACTCGTACACATACAAACGCACACACATCTATCTATCTATCTATTTATCTATACAACAAATGCGGCCGTTTCTAGTCCACTGTTAGGACAGAGGCATCAGTGAGGTCAATTCATGTCTAGGAGATTGAACATTTTCATCATCACGTAGTCCAATTCGGATTGGTGATGGTGGGAGATTTTCTTCTGGTCGCTCGCAGCAAACCAACCTAGTATAAGTGGCCCTAACTAATATAGCTTTACTGGACATGGCAATACGCAAACCTTTTCATCAGAAAGGGCTCTCTCTCTCTCTCTCTCTCTCTCTCTCTCTCTCTCTCTCTCTCTCTCTCTCTCTCTCTCTCTCTCTCTCTCTTTATATATATACATATATATATATTATATATATTATATATATGTATGTATGTATGTATGTGTGTGTGTATGTGTGTATGTATGTGCACTGATCTTGTTAAAGAACGTGACTTTTCAGTTCATCAACCATAATCTTCTCTTTTCCAACTTCCGTCAAAATGATCAGGGTAAGTAACCTCACGGTAATAGATCGTATATCTAATACCATGAGATAAATATCCCTCGCTTTCGGACGCTCCACACTTATTATTATTATTATTATTATTACTTGCTAATCTGCAACCCTAGTTGGAAAAGCAGGATGCTACAAGCCCAGGGGCCCCAACAGGAAAAATAGCCGAATAAGGAAAGGAAACAAAGAAAAATAAACTATTTTGAGAACAGTAACATCATCTAGATAAATATTTCCTATATAAACTATAAAAACTTTAACAAACAAGAGAAAGATAATCCAGATAGAATAGTGTGCCTGAGTGTACCCTTAAGCCAGAGAACTCTAACCCAAGACAGTGGAACACCATGGTACAGAGGCTATGGCACTATCCAAGAATAGAGAACAATGGTTTGATTTTGGAGTGTCCTCCTAGAAGAGCTGCTTACCATAGCTAAAGAGTCTCTTCGACTCTTGCCAAGAGGAAAGTAGCCACTGAACAATTAGAGCACAGTAGTTAACCACTTGAGTGAAGAAGAATTGTTTGTTAATCTCGGTGTAACAGAGGAGAATCTGTAAAGAATATGCCAGACTTATTCGGTGTATGTGTAGGCAAAGTGAAAATGAACCGCAACCAAAGAGAGGGATCCTATGTAGTACTGTCTGGCCAGTCAAAGGACCCCTTAACTCTCTTGCTTTATGACCGAGAAGACAGAAAGCATTCAGTTGTTGTGATTTACTGCGATAACAGGTTACGAATAAAGCGCTCAAGTGAGTAATAGGATTAATGGAGTTAAAAAATAATTTTATGAAATTAAATGAAATTTGTTCCAACTAATGTTTCAAGTATACGTAAGAATGATTATGGTTTCAGCAGAATTTTAGAAATGATTTTATATTAATTATACTTAATCAGAGTTTTCATCACTTTCTGGTAACATGCTATTGTTACATTGTAATAAGTATTAAATCGATCTATATTTACTTGTCGGTGGAAAAACAATAAAATCTTAGTCGTTTTCGTGTTACCGAAATTTAATTAAGTTATATTTATAAAACAATAGAAAGCAAATGATAATAACATTGCAATGGGATTTTTTTTTAAACTTTTGTAATCGGGAAGTCTTATATCTACAGTAGAAATATGTAATTTTCTTTTATACCTAAGGAGAAATAAATTAGACGAAATTGTTTTGCTAGTTCACCTTGGTAATGCTTGGGGGTTTTAGAATGTTATTTTTGTCAGTATCAGTATTTGAATAATTTTATCAATCCTGCCATAGTGCATAGTTTTCCGTGTTTGCGTAATGATAAACCTAATTGTTGAATAAGATATTAAAACTTAATGCAGTAATGCTCACAAAGACAATCATAAAATCTGTACCACTGGCGAGTTACTCGCTCCCTGGATGAAATAACTTTTTTTCTGAACATTTAATAGTTATTTCAGAGGTTTAGTTAGACTTGCAACTGGTGTTTTGTTGATATTAAGGTAGTAAAATGAGAAAGCTTTATATTATAATTATTCGTGGATATTCGAACACACAAAATAATGGTTTTATCAATTCATAAATATTCATTGACCCCTCAAAGGAGCACGAGGTATGAGATTACATATAACTGCTTTGTTGTGCCTTTCTTTCGTCAAAAATGTTTTTGTATACTTAGGGTGCTTATCATAGCTAAGCGCCGTGGGAGACCAAACCAGCAGTTTTTGTATTAACCAGTTTCACTCAAATTCAAGACCAAAATTATCAAATTAGAATGGTAGGTTTTTCATCCAAGAACTCCTCGCTCTTGAAATTGAGCTTTCATAGAGAAAATCTAGTTCATCCTTTTTTTCTTAATTCCTCTGTGTAGATTAATTTTGTGGGGTATGTTCTCATTCTTGATAATTGATTAACGATAGTTTTTTTTTTTTAACAGAGCAATTACTGATCAATATTTGAGATTCTTTTTACAATCGTGTCGTAGCAAAACTGAGATATGTGTAAATTTTGATCGTATAGGCTGCATGAGCAAGACAATGAAGCCCAGGAAATAACTTGCATAAAAGCGAATAAGATAATAGTTTGAATCCTATTTGACGAACTAACATTGATAAACGCTAAATGGAAAAGGAAGGGAATTTATGAAAACATTTTAGCGAGGAATTGATCTTTTATCTCTAAAATGTCGAAACTAGAATTATCCATTTTATGAGTGTCCCATATTTTGTTTAGAAGCAAGTAAATTTGATTTGTTGAAAAGTTAACAATATCCCAGTTTGTCAAGAGGAGTGACGGTGTCTTTGGTTGGTTAATAAAGGTTGTACCCATTTTATCAACTTTACTTATTCACTCGTATTTACTAATCAGCAATAATCCTGTATCACTAGGAACCAGAGAAAATATGACCAGGTAACCATTATTACTTAGCAGATCAATGCAAGACCTATTTAGTGGTTTCGTTTGTTCACTTGGAACTTATCGCCTTGCTTACTGAAACGTGCATACAGTATATGATGTACATAGTAATGCCAGTGTGTGGTTGGTGTAAAAAAAGTCTAGTACCTTTCCCAAGGCTGTTACACCAAGAAAATGAGAGGAGTTGCATTAAGAACAATTTTTTCACTAACAGCTAAGATACAGTAGTACTGTACTTGATTAAACTAAAGAGCTTAATTGTGTTGAAAACCTGAAAATAAAGCAATAGTGTTCGTAGATCATTTTGTTTTTATTCACTCGTAGATTTATTCGAAACAATGGTTTACTGAGTGAACAGAGTTTTGACTAATTTTCTAAGGCTCAATTGA